>NC_073313.1:46502260-46802260 GCF_027595985.1 Sorex araneus | reverse complement strand
AAGATGGCTTTTATAGGGTTTTTTCCAAGCTGACTCACATGGGGCTTCTATCTAGCTAAGAGTTCATTGCTAGGGTGGTTGCCAAGGGGGTAGAGTTGGCAGTGGTTGATGATCTTCTTTGAAAGTCCTTTCCTTGGTCTTCGTTCCTGCTGGAATTTCTCTCAGATGGGGTTCAGCCTTCTCTGGGCCTGTTGGCACCATGTGAAGTCTAATCAGGCCTCTGAGCTCACAAGGCAGGCTCTTTGCAGCCCAGGAGCTATTGGTTAATTGCTTCCTAGGAATTCCATTGCCACAGGGCCCTTCCCTGTCTACCTGCCTGCATCAGTAGCATCACAATCTGAAACCCTATGTATGGGAGGAAAGTGATGGCTTAGAAATTAATGCTGAGAAATCCAATACCATCAAAACTGAAAACATACGAAACTCGAGGAAATTTTAAAAAGTGGATCATCTTCAGAAGTAAAGTAACTCTGGTATATATTCTGGGACTCCAGTTATTTCAAGATTTGAGAGCGAAAACATGTGTATTCCCAAGAAGACCTTAAAATATTTTCAAAACAGCAGATGCATAAATTCTTTTTAAAGGGTAAAGAATAAATGTTTTGAAAGGGGAGAACCACAGAATGAACCAGAGAAATCAGTTTGAAAAATCCTCAAAAGGACAAGCCTCTAATTTTTAAAAGATAATTTTTGGCATGTTTTAAAAAAGATAATTCTATTATTTTGTATCTAAATGAATTTTTACTTTGAAAAACTTGTTATGCATGTTTAAAAGTAGTGTTCAAGAAAAAAAATCACGTTTAAATCAAGTGACAGTTAATACTTCTCAAGGTGAACACTTTATTATCTTTTTTGCCTGCATAGAAAGGAAATAATTTTATTTGATCATCTCCTATACTAGGATAAAATATAGTTTGATTAGAATTATCGAGAAGCTATTATGCCCAGAATATGTTGGTACAGTCTTCTCAGGCACCATATTCTACCATGTCTATCTGTGAAATAAAATTGGCTTGTCTGGAAAGATAACTTAAATGGCTGGAGCCTATGCACAGTGTAGAGACCCCAAGTTCAATCACTGACATTACATGGGGCACTGCTTGGATGGGACCCCTTAGAAAATAGAATAAAGTTAGCTTTTGCTTTGTTTTATTTTTCTTTGTTGTTGGATGCTCAACTTAATCTTGAAGATAAATTGAGTATAATAAACAGACATTTGGCATGACTATAACTTCACTTATTGTTTTGCTTTAATATTGTATTTGGACATGCAATCAAGGCTTCTTGAATGATGCCCTTTTCTGATCTCTTAAAAGAATGAAAATACTCCCACATATGGCTACGATAACACATGGTCTTTTTAATAAAAATTAAAACAAGACACCTACTCATCTTAAACAAATTTTAGCATAAGACACGGACAGATGATACATTAGTGCTGACCATTCCTGGCTACTTCCCAACAGAAAATGAAAACTTATGTATATTAGACTGGATGGGCACCCAGAAAATTCAGGTGCTGAAGTGAGAAAACATAATCCAACAATGATTTATGCTATTCAGAAGTTCACTAAATGTTGCCATAAATTACAAGCATAGAACTTTGGGATACCATTCAGAGGGTTCACTATTTTTTTTAATTTTTTTAATTATTTAATTTGTTTTTTAATTGAGTCACTGTGAGAACAGTTACAGGGCTTTTAGGATCGAGTCTCAGTCATACTACGCTCAAACACCCATCCCTTCACCAGTGGACATGTTCCACCACCGAAAACCCCAGCATACCCCCCTCCCACTTCCCCTCTGCCTGTGTGGCAGATGATTTTCACTTTACTCTTTCCTTACTTTGATTACATTCAATTTCGACAGGAAACTCACTATCATTATTTGGAGTTTTTCCTCCAACAGTCAGACCTGTTGGAATGGCATCATTAGATTGTATGCTTTCTATTTCAGGAAAGGAAATTTCTATTTTGGAGATGCCCCAGTCCCGCATACCGGAGCCATATTAGTAGAAGCTCAGTGTCGCCAGGGCTCCATCTGGAGAAGGCGTGCTGGCTGTACCTTTTCCGTCTGGCACCCTGGTGTTGTTGGCCTGGTCTGGGGTCCGGAGCACTCTCCGGCTTCGGGTTCACTATTTTTGTTAAAAAAAAAGAATGAATATAAATACTTCTAGGGGCTGGAGTGATAACACAGAGGGTAGGGCGTTTGCCTTGCATGCGGCCGACCCAGATTCGATTCCCAGCATCCCATATGGTCCCCTGAGCACCGCCAGGAGCAATTCCTGAGTGCAGAGCCAGGAGCAAGCCCTGTGCATCGATGAGTGTGACCCCAAAATAAGCAAAAAATAAATAAATGCATACATACATACATACATCTAGCCTGGGTTTGAAAAATTATTGGCCTCTCCTATAAAACCCCTCTCCTTTTTTGGTTTGGTTTGGTTTGGGGGCCACACCTAGTAATTTTCAGGGATTACTCCTGGCTCTGTACTCAAGAATCATTCTTGGCGATGCTCAGGGAACCATATTGGATGATGGGGATTAAACCTGTGTTGGTTGCATGCATAGCAAGTGCCTTACCTACTGTATTATCTCTTAAGTCCCCCAAACATCTGCTTTTTGACTAGCAAAATGCCCATTTCACAGTTCTCCATTTAACTTGTCAACAACTGAATATATTGTTTGTAATTTATAGAATTTAGAGAGCATAGGTTGGAGAGATAGTAAAACCGGTAGGGTGCTTGCCTTGCATGTGGCTAACTCAGGTTTGATCCCTTGCACTCCATATGCCTGCCCTGAGCCTTTCAGGAGTGTTTCTGAGCACAGAGTCAGGGGTAATCCCTGAGTACTACTGGGTATGGCCCCCAAAGAAAAACAAAACTTCAAGGAGCAACAAACGGTTTTCTGATCACATGGGATCACGAGCACTTGTTTTCACAGTGAGCTGTGCACACATACTGAAACAATAGACTATAAGTCTTCTGCAAACCCTCCAGTATTTTCTTTTGTTTTGGTTCTTGGGCCACGCCCATCACTGCTCAGGGCTTACTCTTGACTGGGCGCTCAGAGATCACTCCTGGCAGGTTCCGTGGATCATATCGGGTGCCAGGGATTGAACCTAGGCTGGCCACAAGCAAGGCAAGCCCCCCAACCCACAATACTATCTCTGACCTGCAAACCCACCCTTAAAGGGTTATTTCAGAAGTGTGGGGACTTAGATCACGACTTCGGTACACCCTGCTTAGATTGCAGAATATAAACAGCCCCTCCTTTACCCCTGGTTACTTCCAACACCCATAGACACTCATAGATATAAGCCAGGTGCAGTTCTTTCTCCCTAGGACAACATTTTTATTTGAGAAGGGGACTATGGTGCAAGATTCCTGATTTATATCCTCCGCCATACATCAGGGGATAAATGATGATCCACCTTCTCCGGAAATGCCCTTTTCTTCTTTTGGCTTTTTGGTTCATACCCAGCAATGCTCAGGAGTTGCTCCTGGCGCTACACTCAGCAGTTATTCCTGGCAGTTCTAGGGGGGCCATACAGGATGCCAAGGATCAAATCCAGGTCAGCTGTGTGCAAGGTAAACAACCCTACCCACTGTACTATCGCTCCAGCCCCACCCTTTGTCTTCAAATCATCAGTAACCCTTTATTTCCTCTCCTTTCCCACTGACATTTTTGCTACAAGTAGTCACACCACAGCTGTAAAATGATTTTTCACTCCTGCTCTTAAAGGAAAAAAAAAACAAAAACATTTTCCTCTTCCAGGCACCTAAGCAGTGGAACTCTCAATTTCTGAAGACACCACAGCCAGGTATGCGCAAACTTCATAATAAAGGGGTGTGACTCCCGGTCAGCACAACAGAAAAAAGTGCATATAACATAAACAGGAAATACAACTCCTAGAGAGCACTATAGCTAAGATGTGCATGAGCAACATAATCAAAAACTGTGACTCCTGGCTAGCACATGTGCAAGCACCACAGTTAATGAAGTGCTACCCTCAGTGAGCGCTAAGGCCAAGTGTTCGAGCACTGCATCCTAATGTTTCACCTCAGTGATTACCATAACTAAAATATTCAAGTACCAAAACTAGGCATGTGTGAGATCCTAAACACTGCAACAACTACAAAAAGAAAGGGAAGAGTGGGGCTGGAGCAATAACACAGCGGGTAGGGCATTTGCCTTGCACGTGGCCGACCCGGGTTCGATTCCCAGCATCCCATATGGTTCCCCTGAGTACTGCCAGTGGTAATTCCTGAGTGCAGAGCCAGGATTAACTCCTGTGCATTGCCAGGTGTGGCCCAAAAGCATAAAAAAAAAGAAAGGGAAGAGGGTGGGGAATACATCCTATTTAATTTGAATTCAGATTAACATATTTGTAGTAATAATATGGCATAAATTTTACATAGACCATACCTGTATTAAAAAGTCTTAATTTTTTTCTTGTGTTCCAACGTAACAGGTTATCCAACATATTTATGGCATTTCTGGGTCTTATTCATCTTTAGCTTTTAGGGTTCTTATCTAACTTGGGACCCTATTCCCCACATCATGTGAGGCCAGAGGCCCAAGGGATAGTTTCAGTGGATTCAGTGTTTCAGGTCTGTAGGTGACAACCGGAACAGAGGATAGTCATGCTTCTGAAATTAAGGTTGCCACTTGGCACCAGAAATTGTGTTGGTAAGTGATACAGACACTTGTCATAAAATATTGACTAGTCATCTATGTCTTTTGGCTACCCTAGATTCAAAGTCATAGTCTGTTTAATAGACATTTTTTTTGAGAAACTGCACAACTCTTAGGGCTTTAGACACTGATAGAGAAATTTCTGCAAGGCCAGAGGTTATAATATTTTGATTATGAATTCCCACTAAATAATCCCCTCTGGCCTTTTAGGCTTCTTTAAAGTCATTTACAATTTTTTTCATATTGATCACTTGGTTGTAGTCAATTTTAGAAAAAATTCAGATTGAACAGAGAACTTCTGAATATACTTTTTATTATTAATTTTCTGAGACCACCATAATAGGCCGCAAAGTTGGTGGCATAAAATGAGAAAAACATTTTTTTCACAGTTTTGGAGACCAGAGTTCTGACATCTGCTAAATTTATACTCCCTTGAGGGCTTCCAAAGGAGAATCTTTTCCTCTCTTCCAGTTCATGGTGGTTGCCTGTGTTCTTGGTTTAGTTTATGGGCACATCACACCAATCTTTGACTTCATCTTATATCACCTTCTTCTCTGTACTGGTGTTACTTCCCATTGGCTGTCATTTATTTTGGAACATGAGATGGCAAACAGTGAAAATCTAGGATTACTAGGTGGAGAGATAGCACAGCGGGTAGGGCGTTTGTCTTACACGCAGCCGACCTGGGTTTGATTCCTCTGGCCCTCTCGGAGAGCCCAGCAAGCTACTGAGAGTATCCCACCAGCACGGCAGAGCCCGGCAAGCTACGCCAGAAACAGTAACAACAAGTCCCACAATGGAGATGTTACTGGTGCCTGCTCTAGCAAATCGATGAGTAACTGGATGACAGTGACAGTGACATCTCACTTTATATCACATCTAACCTTTTCCCAAAGTAGGTAGCATTTACTAATTCTGGGAATTAGAATTTACTACCTTTGGGTAAGCAGGGGTTGGAGCGATAGCACAGTGGTTGGGCATTCACCTTTCACGCCTGGCAAGCTACCGAGAGTATCGCGCTCTCACGGCAGAGCCTGACAAGCTACCCGTGTGTATTGGATATGCCAAAAACAGTAACAATAAGTCTCTCAATGAGAGCCGTTACTGGTGCCCGCTCAAACAAATCGATGAGCAATGGGATGACAGTGACAGCGGGTAAACAGAAATCAATCTACTACAATACCATGTGAATGAGTCCCTTTCTCTCTTTATCATGAGTTAAAACTCTAGAAAAGCAGAGATATATGAGGTCATTACAATGGAGAAAGAAAAGGAAATACATTCCTTAGAAGGAAAATGTATTAGAAAAAATCATTGAGAGAAGAATGCAGGAATTGCAGCTAATGAGAAGTGAAAAACAAACCCAATGAAACTAAAGTTCTATTAAGAGGAATACATTTTGTGCCAGAGAGATAGTACTGTGTCTACTTGGGTTTGATCCACTGTACCGCATATGGTCCTCTAAGCCCTTCCAGGAGTGATCCCTGAGCACAGAGCCAAGAGTAAGCCCTGAGCACTGATCACCACAAGTGACTCAAAAACTAAAAAACAAACAAACAAATAAACACTTTAATTTCCTCTGCATGGCTCACACATTCTATATGTCCACTGGTTTGTTCAATTATAGCTCTAGAAAGGTCACCCTAAAAGAGACCTGAAATTTTTTTTGTCTTTCAGGGACACACTCAGCAATGTTCAGGAGTTATTCCTGGCTCTGCATTCAGAAATCAGTGCTGACAGTGCTCAGGGGCCCAAATGGGATGCTGAGGATCAAACCCTGGTTGGCCACATGCAAGACAAGTACCCTATCAGGTGTACTACCACTTGGCCCAGAGACCTTAAAATTTTTAAGTAAGCACATCAACTCATTTTTATTTGGAAGTGAGACACTCACTGTAGGGAAACATTGGTTGCCCTTCCTCCCTGGCCACAGGGAGCTTGGGTTTGTTGATTGCTCCTCCAACCTGTCAATTACTTTTGCCTCCCGATCAGACTCTGTTGACTTGTAAATACTGTTTTTTTTTCTCTCCTCCTTAATTTCCTTTGCATGGTTAGTTATTTCAGAGCAATTACTTTTTGTATGGACACAAGAAGACAGTTAATGCTATGCTTTTGTAACATGGAAGCTATATTTACCTTCTGGACATCGTTCTGTCAACTTAAGCCTCAGTTGCTCTTACTCCCTAGCACCCCCAAAACAGGGTCCTGATGAGGGACTGGATAGACCCAGGACAAGCAGTGAGCTATGTGCTACCCTGGCATTGAAATGGGCTTGGTCAAAGTGCATAATGCTTAACAGTAAGTTAAGAGTGTGGTCATGGTCAAATTCTTTCATGATCCAAAAGTAATAACTAGATTCGGAGCCTGCTAGGGTTAGGAATGATTAATCTGGGCTGAGCACTGTAGTCTGAGTATGTGGTGAGATGTTCCCAGGAGAGTCGCCCTACAAGCCTAAATATGTCTATTACTGTGTCCATACAGAATGGCAAATATTAGAAAATAGAATTAAGATGTTAATTAAGTTACTGGTCTAAGGAGAGGAGAAACAACCTTCAGTGCTGTTTTGCCTTCTTGTGGGCTGCAGGTGGCCAGGAAGGCTTGAAAAACAATTTGATTGCACTTAGGGTGGGGGAAGCATGTTTTGGTAGGTGTGGTTAGAGAAGAGGGAGTTGAGGAAGTGGCTGTGGGGTAGAGTGAGAGACAGAGTTGCAATGAGATTACACAGCAGAGAGTCGGGGAGAACAGTGGGGAGCGAGTTAAAGAGGGGGTTGGAGAGCATTGTGTGGAGAGACGGAATAAACGGCAATTGATCACCAACCAGCTTGTCCCTCGTTCCTCCTTCGTCAGCCCATGACAATGGCCATTCTGGGTGGGGAAGCAGTTTGAGAGCACCAAATGCGGGAGGTGAGAGAGAGCCACCCAGAGAACCGATAAACATCCATCCATTAATGTGAGAGCACTCATAGCATCACCCGAGCAAAAGGTGTTTACACAGCCCACATTTTGTCTTTGTCCAGAAGTTGATCATTTTAGGAAGACAGATGGTTACGCAGCAGTGACTAAAAATAAGAATAAAAAGATATAGTTGTTGGGGGCTGGAGCGATAGCACAGCGGGTAGGGCATTTGCCTTGCACGCGGCCGACCCAGGTTCAAATCCCAGCATCCCATATGGTCCCCTGAGCACCGCCAGGAGTAATTCCTGAGTGCAGAGCCAGGAGTAACCCCTGTGCATCGCCAGGTGTGACCCAAAAAGCAAAAAAAAAAAAAAAAAAGATATAGTTGTTCCTTAAAAGGTTTAAAAGAGCTTTTTTAATTCCTGTCGTCTGCTCCCTTTCCTTTGTCATTGTTGATGTTTTTGTAAGCATTTTCGTTGTTCCCTTCATTGATCACTTTTATTGCTAATCCCATTGTTGTTGATGATGTTGCTGAGAAGCCCACATATTTTTGAGCTGCTGTGCTTGCTCCACAGGGTTGGCACCCCCTTTAGTTGCAAGGGTCTCACATGTGTGCACTAGGGATCACACTTTTCTAGTTGAAGCTTCTTGCAATTTATGGCTGTGGAGCTCACCTGGGATTGCTGCCATGCTCACACAAGTGTTTTCTAAGAGTCACACTTCTGTGGTTGCACTTGCACATCTATTTAGTTCTGGTACTTGTCAGAGGTTGCTCTCCTTTGCGCTACTTACACCCACCTAACTGCAATGAAACTGGAACTTGCTTTTGGTGCCAGGGATCCCAGACAGAAGCATAGCATTCAGCACATGCAGCCAGGCCAGGGATTTTAACTCAGCAATATGCTTGCAAGGAAGGCATTTTAAACTATAGTTCTATCCCTTCAGCCAATTATTCATGTGTGCCATATTTGGTACATACAGAGCACAGTGGGTAGATGTTTGCAACCTGGGTTTGATTCCTCCATCCCTCTCGGAGAGCCCCACAAGCTACCGAGAGTATCCCGCCTGCACCGCAGAGCCTGGCAAGCTACCCGTGGCGTATTTGATATGCCAAAAACAGTAACAACAAGTCTCACAATGGAGATGTTACTGGTGCCCGCTCAAGCAAATCAATGAACAATGGGAGGACAGTGCTACAATGCTACCATATTTGATTAAACTCTAAGGAAAATAAAGTAAAAACATAAAAATTAAGGCAAAAAAATCCATGATTTAAGTAAGCTCACCTTGAACAGGTTGCCTCAGAGTTGTTTGACTCTGAAGCCAATACACATACATATGTATATATATATGTATGCATATATATGCCACATGCATAACTTTCTGAATTCTGATTTCTTTTTAAAAATTATTTTTTTGATTGAGATTCTGTGTTTTACAGAATAATAATTATTATTTAATAATGGTTAATAATAGTTACTCATGCACATAATTTTAACACCACACCCATCACCAGTGTCCCCACCTCTTTCCTCAAAGTACCCCAACGCCCCTCCTCTCACACCAACTCAATTGTGTGGATCAGTTCTCCTGTTGTGATGCCTTTGTATTTTGATTGCTACCTTGCTGTGTATCTTTAAATCCCGTTTTTAAAAGAGATCCAAATCCTGATTTCTTAACCCTAAATATTGGACAGTTTTCTTCAAAAATTTGTATTGATGGGGCTGTAGTGATAGCACAGTGGGCAGAACATTTGCCTAGCATGTGGCTGACCTGGGTTTAATCCTCTGTATCACATTTGATCCCTTGAGCACCACCAGGAGTGATTCCTGAATGCAGAGGTAAGAGTAACCCCTGAGCATCGCTCATTGTGACTTTGAAAAGCCAAAATTTTTTTATTAGTGCAAACAATACAAAATTGATCCTCAACCATTTTTTTTTATGCACATCATTTTTATTTTTTTTTTAAATTTATTTATTTTTAATTAGAGAATCACCGTGAGGGTACAGTTACAGATTTATACACTTTTGTGCTTATACTTCCCTCATACAAAGTTTGGAACCCATCCCTTCACCAGTGCCCGTTCTCCACCACCCGTAAACCCAGTGTCCCTCCCACCCTCCCCAATCCCATCTCCCCCCACCCCACCCTGCCACTGTGGCAAGGCATTCCCTTCTGTTTTCTCTCTCTAATTAGCTGTTGTGGTTTGCAATAAAGGTGTTGAGTGGCCGCTGTGCTCAGTCTCTAGCCCTCATTCAGCCCGCAACTCCCTTCCCCCACATGGCCTTCGACTACAATGTAGTTGGTGATCGCTGCTCTGAGTTGACCTTTCCCCGGAACGTGAGGCCAGCCTCGAAGCCATGGAGTCAACCTCCTGGTACTTATTTCTACAGTTCTTGGGTGTTAGTCTCCCACTCTGTTATTCTATATACCATAGATGAGTGCAATCTTTCTATGTCTGTCTCTCTCCTTCTGACTCATTTCACTCAGCATGAAACTTTTCATGCCCATCCACTTGACTACAAAATTCTTGACCTCCTTTTTTCTAACAGCTGCATAGTATTCCATTGTATAGATGTACCAAAGTTTCCTCAACCAGTCATCCGTTCTGGGGCATTCGGGTTTTTTCCAGATTCTGGCTATTGTAAACAGTGCTGCGATGAACATACATGTGCAGATGCCATTTCGATTGTACTTTTTTGCCTCTCTGGGATATATTCCCAGCAGTGGTATTGCTGGGTCAAATGGGAATTCAATATCTAATTTTTTGAGAGTCGTCCATATTGTTTTCCAGAAGGGCTGAACCAGTCGGCACTCCCACCAGCAGTGAAGAAGGGTCCCTTTCTCCCCACATCCTCTCCAACAGCGGTTGCTTTTGTTCTTTTGGATGTGTGCTAGTCTCTGTGGTGTGAGGTGGTATCTCAAAGTTGTTTTGATCTGCATCTCTCTGATGATTAGTGATGCAGAGCACTTTTTCATGTGCCTTTTGGCCATTCGTATTTCTTCCTTGGTAAAGTTTCTGTTCATTTCTTCGCCCCATTTTTTGATGGGGTTGGATGTTTTCTTCTTGTAGAGTTCAACCAGTGCTTTATATACCATTGATATCAACCCCTTATCTGATGGGTATTGTGTAAATATCCTTTCCCATTCTGTGGATAGTCTTTGGATTCTGGTCACTGTATCTCTTGCGGTGCAGAAGCTTTTTAGTTTAATGTAGTCCCATTTGTTGATCTCTGTTTTTACTAGATTGCTTAGTTCCGTGTCACGTTTGAAGATACCTTTATCTTCAATATCGTGGAGGGTTTCGCCGACCTTGTCTTCAATGTACCTTATGGTTTGTGGTCTAATGTTGAGGTCTTTAATCCATTTTGATCTGACTTTTGTGCATGGTGTCAGGTCAAGGTCTAAACCCATTTTTTTGCATGTGGTTGTCCAGTTGTGCCAGCACCATTTGTTAAAGAGGCTTTCCTTGCTCCACTTCACATCTCTTGCTCCCTTATCAAAGATTAGATGGTCATACATTTGGGGTTGTGTGTAGGGATATTCCACCCTGTTCCATTGGTCTACGGCTCTGCCTTTGTTCCAGTACCATGCTGTTTTAATTGTTACTGCTTTGTAGTAAAGTTAATCCTCAACCATTTTTAAAAAGCTTTATTGTCAATATACCTCAATGTTTTTTTTTATCTTAGAAACCTGAAGCTATGATCCCATTGAACAATTTCCCTGGTGCCCTTAAGTCCTTAGCAACCATGATGCCACTTTGTCTAAGTGTTTGAGCTCTTTAGATACAGCATATTAATTGAGTCATCAATTATTTGTTATTTTGTGCCTGGCTTATTTCACTTAGTATAATATCCTTAAGGTTCATCTGCACTATAGCATTTGACTTATGGATGATCTGGACTATAGCGTTTTCTTTTTCTTTTTAGAGGGTGAATAATATTTCATTGTGTGTGTGGTTTATCCATTTTTTACATGACACTTCTTTGGTTTACTTCCAATTCTTGGCTCTTGTGAATAATTCTGCTATAATTATGAACGTACAAATAACTTTTTAAGACTCTGCTTTTAATTCTTTTGGCTATATACCCAGAAATGAAATAGCTGGATCATATGGCAGTTCTATTTTTAATTTTTTAAAGGAATTTCTATAGTTTTCTAAAGTAGCTCCATTATTTTATATTCTGTTCAACAATGCAGTTTCCAGTTTCTCCCAATCCTCATAGCACTTACATTTTTTAAAATATTGATTAGATTTTTAAAAGTAATTACTGTTTTAACAAATTTTGATAATCCACACAAAGCATTTGGCACAATTCCTGGTATGCAACACATGATCGATGAATGGTGGTTATCAAAAATGTCATCATCTGTCATGGTCCAGTCATTGTGCTCAAGGCTTGAGACTCATAAACAGGAAAACCTAAGGCCACTCATCTGGAGAGGCTAAGACAGATGTCTGCACAGAGTATATGAGGCTCTCAAACAAAGAGAGAGAAGCACAAGTGCTTTGCAAATGAAAAAGGTAGCTGGCTTGGAAAACAAAATTGATTAAACTCGAAACCCATATAAATAAGTGTGAAATGTGAGCATTAAGGAAAGATTTTCTGAGAAAGTGAAATTTGAGTATTGAATTTCATAATGAATCCATGTTAAACGTGTAAAATGACAGTGGAAGGAAGCTGAAAAAAAGAATATTGTTATGGGAGAAATGAGGAGCAGGGTAGACAATCAAAACTTCAGGGTGACTAATATTTCAGTGCTCTGATTGGTGATTATATATGCCTTCTAATTTGTCAATGTATATGTCATTTGATTGGTCATTAAATCTGCAATTCCACTGATTGTTTTGTGTAACTATTCAGATTGATCAATTTCAAAACCTCCCTACCTAGCGGATAACCAACGAAACAACAGAAACAGCTAAGTGCTGGATTATGTAACACATATAAACATCAGTCATGGGGTTGTGAGTGTAGCTATTACATTAGCTGTCCTGGACAGAAACTGCTATTGGACTCTGGTGAGCTATAAACAAAGGGTTGTAACAGTGAAGACAGAAAAAAAAGATAAAATTAAATAAAATATAGAGCTGATATATTTAAATAGGAAAAATAAATTCATAATAACAAAAATAAATTTTAAGGAAAAAGTAGGCAGTACTTTCATGTAAAATACTTAGGAAAATTTTCTTCACAAATTAAAATAAGACAATCTTCTAGCAAGATTGATCAAGAAAAAAATGAAGAAAAAATGCTTGCAAAAAGGGACAGGCTGTAAGGACATGCAGGACAGGGGTTGGGTTGGGTGGGAGGTACCATGTAACTTAACTCAAGTTTGAGAATTTCAAAGGATGGGAAGGAAACTGAGGACATTGGTAGAGGGATGTGGACACTGGTGAAAAATTAGTATTGGAACATTGAACACTTGAAACTCATTTTGAATAACTTTGTAATTCATGGTGATTAATTTTTTAAAAAAAATGGATAAAGATTATGAATGAAAAGCAATTAACTTACTAGATATTTACATTTTAATCTTAGAAATAAGATAATATTGTTAAAAATCTTTGCTAGTAAGTTAAGGAACAGATAAAATGGGTAATTAAATGTATATGCACACATATCTATAGTTGATTTGAAAATAAATAGAAACCTTGAGCAGACTATTAATTATGAACAGCAATTTAATTAATAATAAAATTTATCTCTCCTCACCAAATCTCAGGGTAAGGTAGTTCACAGGTGAGTTTTACAAAATCTACAAAATTCAGTTTATGCAAGCTGTATCAGAGAATGGAAAAAGTTATTTTATGTAATATAAAAAATTATAGATTAATCTTACATTTACTCATTATTCAACAATATTAAAATATCAGCAACTTAAACACAACTCTGCTTTAAGATAATATACTATTCTAGGCAGAGTTTATGGCAGAAATGCAAGACTTATTTAAAACAAATAACCTCAAATGAATTCATCACTAATAGAGTGAATTGAAGGAATTATATGGCCATTTTGTTGATAGAAAAGGCATGTGATAAAATTTCTCATCAACTAATTCAGGATTAAAATCTGTAATTTGAACTAAAATACAGAAATCCAAAACTGTGCGGCTGCTAGTGCGGCCTCCTGACCTCATATCTCTTCATTCTCAGCAATGGAAAACAAATTATCAAATGCTTTCTTTTCAGCAGGTTGACATTAGGGGGGGAGAAACCCTAACTCAATAATAGTAATTTTGTGTTGAATATTGATGTAATCAAATTAAAGTGAAAGTAAAGTGAAATTTACCAGTTACACATGCAGGGTGGGGGGCTGGGGAGGTGGGGAAGGGGGGAGGTATACCGTGATTCTTGGTGGTGGAATATGTGCACTGGTGAAAGGATGGGTGTTTGAGCATTATATAACTGAGACTTAAACCTGAAAGCTTTGTAACTTTCCACATGGTGATTCAATAAAAGATTAATAAATAAATAAATAAGCTAGTAATAACCATAAAAAATAAATAAAATAAAATCTGTAATTTGACAAACTGATACTATAAAGAAATGGTATTAAAAAACAGTTGAAGGGGCCGGAGCGATAGCACAGCGGGTAGGGTGTTTGCCTTGCACACGGCCGACCCGAGTTCGATCCCCGGCATCCCATATGGTCCCCCAAGCACCGCCAGGAGTAATTCCTGAGTGAAAAGCCAGGAGTAACCCCTGAGCATCGCTGGGTGTGACCCAAAAAGCAAAAAAAAAAAAAAAGAAAAAAAGAAAAAAGAAAAACAGTTGAAGCAAGTTGAAACTTAACTTGAAAAACCCTTGGACAGATTTTGTGTTTAAGGTACAATTCATGAAATGAAAATAAGTGAATGAAAGTTGAGTTGAGATTTAAAGTAAATGTTATTGGGGCTGGAGCGATAGCACAGCGGATAGGGCGTTTGCCTTGCACGCGGCCGACCCAGGTTCGATCCCCCGCATCCCATATGGTCCCCCAAGCACAGCCAGGAGTAATTCCTGAGTGCAGAGCCAGGAGTAACTCCTGAGCATCGCTGGGTTTTGCAATATGCAAATAAATAAAGTAACTGTTATTAATTTACTCTAGAAGTTTAATAATTATCGGGTAATATTTTTAAAATCTTTGTGCCAATAAATTAGAAAACAAAATAAGTAACTAAAAGCATATATATGCATATACACATCCAAAGTTTATTTTTAAGCAAGATAAATATGACAATTATAACTACTTCTAACCAAAATTATCTCACAGTGTCCTAGCTAATGAAACATAAAAGGGAACTTAATTAGAAAGCAGAGATTCCCAAAGGAGAAATGGTGCTATTACTTATAGGCAGCATGATTTGTCTAGATAGAAAAATGTGTGGAGGGGTTGGAGTGAAAACAAAGTGGGTAGGATGTTTGCCTTTCACGCGGCCAACCCGGATTCGATTCCCAGCATCTCATATGGTCCCCCAAGCACCGCCGGGAGTAATTCCTGAGTGCAGAGCCAGGAGTAACCCCTGAGCATAACTGGGTGTGACCCAAAAAGCAAAAAAGAAAGGGAGAAAGAAAGGGAGAAAGAAAGAAAGAAAGAAAGAAAGAAAGAAAGAAAGAAAGAAAGAAAGAAAGAAAGAAAGAAAGAAAGAAAGAAAGAAAGAAAGAAAGAAAGAAAGAAAGAAAGAAAGAAAGAAAGAAAGAAAGAAAGAGAGAAAGAGAGAAAGAGAGAAAGAGAGAAAGAGAGAAAGAGAGAAAGAGAGAAAGAGAGAAAGAAAGAAAGAAAGAAAGAAAGAAAGAAAGAAAGAAAGAAAGAAAGAAAGAAAGAGAGAGAGAGAGAAAGAAAGAGAGAGAGAAAGAAAGAAAGAAAGAAAGAAAAGAAAGAAAGAAAGAAAGAAAGAAAGAAAGAAAGAAAGAAAGAAAGAAAGAAAGAAAGAAAGAGAGAGAGAAAGAAAGAAAGAGAGAGAGAAAGAGAGAAAGAGAGAGAGAAAGAGAGAGAGAGAGAAAGAGAGAAAGAGAGAGAAAGAAAGAGAGAGAGAGAAAGAAAGAAAGAAAGAAAGAAAGAAAGAAAGAAAGAAAGAAAGAAAGAAAGAAAGAAAGAAAGAAAGAAAGAAAGAAAGAAGGAGAGAAAGAAGGAGAGAAAGAAAGAAAAAAGATGTGTGTGGAGACCTATAGAGCTAATTAGAAAGTTTAGTGGGGTTGCTGGATACAAAATTAGTATATTAAATAACAATAGTCTTTCTAAACCCAGTAATTATACATAAAATAAAATAAAATAAAATAAAATTGAATAAAATATTTTATTTGCCTCACTAATGGCCACGACCCAGAAACTCACAAATAAATCTCAGAAGAGAATCACAAGCTGCAGAGATGCCTCCAGACCCCAAACTCACCATCCAGTTAAAAATTCAACTCCAGCTCTATCACCCTGTTTAAAGGTTTAGAATTCATGGAGTGCGTGGCTACATTTGCGGCCATGTGACATCTCATTTTCTAAGCCATTGAGGTACCAAGAGTAACACACCACGTTTGATGGAGTGTAAAGTAAAAGGCAACCAATCTTGATAAAAAAAAGATATTAGCACACAAGGCCCAACCTGTAACAACATGTTAGTAATCTCTTATACAAGAGCTTAATGCCTCCACAGTGAGATACAACAATCTTCACACACTTTCCTTTAAGAAAGCTTTTTGGGTCATTTTTAGCAGATTATTTATAACAAGCAATACAAAATAAATTATTTAGGAACTGTCTGTGAAACAGACTTAGGTGGTGAGAAAATTTGAAACAGTGGTGGTGGGATTGGTGTTGGAATAGTGATTATAATAAATTATTGTGAACAATGCTATAAAAACAAAAATTTAAATTTAAAATATTGTATTTGCAATTAAAAATTTTGGATTGAATTTTTTTAATTATAACAAAAATATTAAATATTATTTAAAGACAAAAACTGGGGGCTGGAGTGATAGCACAGCAGGTAGGGCATTTGCCTTGCACGCGGCTGACCCGGGTTCGATTCCCAGCATCCCATATGGTTCCCTGAGCACTGCCAGGAGTGACTCCTGAGTGCAGAGCCAGGAGTGACCCCTGTGCATCACTGGCTGTGACCCCAAAAAAGCAAAAAAATAAAAATAAAACAAAAGACAAAAACTAAAACTCAAGTTAGCTATCCATTTATATTTAAAAATTTAACTTTAAAAAATGGATCCTATTAAAAATACCATATTCCATCAATTTTAAGCTTAAAAAAATCTTTAAGATAAAGATATGTCTTACAATCAACAGTTCCTTTTGCTTTTTTCCTCCAAGATACATTGTGATATAGCTGTCATTGCCTGACATGGCTAAACTTGGTCACAGCAGCTCATAATCTTGTCACTTCAATTGAATTATGTGCTTTTTTTGGGCTAATGTGTTGAGTTTAATGGCTATTTAAAATGTATTAAAATGGCAATATTATGATTTAGCATTAAAATGAAACTTTATTGTGTGTGCAGGAAGACATAGGAACAGAGCAAGGGGCATAAATTTGCTATCAAGGAAGCAAATCTTTTATAGAAGAATGACTAAAATTACTATTTTCCTGCAAAGAATAGTCAGGGACCTAAGAAAAGAAGATACAAGTAGGTGAAACTGAATTATGTTTTGGCAATATGGCTGGAAAGAATGTTTCAGAGAAAACAGCGGATGGACTATTCTTATAATAAATGTTGCATTACTGATGTCCTTGATGACACAGAAGATATTATTGTGTGGAAAAAGCATATTAAATTTTACATTGAGTCAGAAAGTCAAATGCTGAATGTCAAAAAGTTTCAGAGATATCTTAACCAGTTTATTTTCCTGATATTTTTATTGTTATGGACGCATAAGAAAAGCATATGCTAAAAGTATATGTTTAAATACGTTTAAAGGAGCTCTTCCAATACTTTCAATAGCATAAAATAAAAAGTATGAGTGATAAGAAAGCACTGTGTCATTATTTAATGGGCAGCATTTTTTCCTTAGTGGCATATAAAATAATGATGTATCTTAAAATCTGTGGCACTGCAGAATAGATAACATCTATAAATACGATGAAATCTCCCCCAAATCCAAACATAAATTTTCCTGGAAGTTGACAACCCAATTCTAAAACTCATATGAAAGATGAAAGTTACAAGATAGACGATACCAGGGACATATCACGAAGGACTTTATGGGTCGGAGCATGGAATTTAGACATTTTTCTAAGTGTGGTGAGGATTGATTGATTTCTTTAGAGGAACTCAATGCTTACTTGTGATAAAAAAACATGTTTAATAGAAAGAATGAATCATGCTGATTTCAATGTGAAGAAGTTTTATAGCTTACCCATTAATGTTCTGAAAAACAAGGAGGTGAGATTTATCTGATCTACTCTTATTAAATAGTGTTTAATATTATCTAGCAATCATAAATAGTGTTTAAGAGTAAACAGGGTAAAACTTGTTACCCAGTTGTTGTAAAATCAACCAGTGTGCTAATAATTCAAATAGATTTTATTGAAAACACTAAAAATATTCAGAAACAGATCCTCAAGTGGTAGAAATTTGAGATATAGCAGAGATGGTAGTACAAATCAACAGTGAACATTTTGGCTGGCCTGATACAACTGGGGCGAATGGAAATAAAAACAATATAAAATTAAAAATAAATCCCAGGCAAATTAAATAGATATTTAATTTAAGAAGAAGACCTTATAAAACTTCAAAATAAAATGTAGGGTGTCAAAAATGAAGGAAAAAATATAGGGTGTCTTCAATAATACACAACATTAAATAAAAACATAAATGACTACATTAAAGATTTTTGAAGTCTATACCAAAAAGAGGCACAAAATGAAAAAACTTAGAAACTAAAAATATATACATATATTTATAATCTATTACTGACTGAGAATCAGTATATACATATATAAGGAATTCCTTTAAATCAAAGGAAAAATACAAATAAATTCAAAGGACAATAAATTTTTTTTTTAAATAATTTTATTGAATCACCATGTGGAGGGTTACATAGTTCTCAGGATTATGTCGGTTATACAATTCTCAAACACCCTTCCCTTCACCAGTGCCCATCTCCCATCACCAACCCCCCCAGTATACCTGCCACCCCCTCCCACCTCCCCAGTCCCCACCCTTGTACATGATAAGTTCCACTTCGTTTATGCCTTATCTCGATTACATTCCATGTTTCAACACACAACTCACTACCATAGGACAATAAATTTTTTATAGGTGAAGAAACTGAATTATCAATAAGCATGTGAAAGGACATGAGAAGATAACTAATACGTAAAATAAAGTGAAAACATCATATTCACACTCATTAAGCTGATAAAAGATAAATAATCTACCAACACCAACTGAAGTCATAATGGGAAAGAATAAAACCACATTGGTAATTCCCAGTAAAGTTAAATATGCACCTGGTCTTTGACCTTACAAATTTCTTTCCTTGATAGAAATCTAATGAAGTTTTATTTGCATATATGAGGACAACTGTACAAACATATACAATTCTCGTTAGATAATTGATTAACTTATCACAATTAACTTTCAATACTTTCAACTGACCTCTTCAAATATAGTATTATAACCTCATATAACAATTCTGCTTCGATACATATACAAAAAGCACACAAGGCTCAACATTTATTTATTTATTTATTTATTTATTTATTTATTTATTGTTTTTTGGGTCACACCTGGCAATGCACAAGGGTTACTCCTGGCTCTGCACTCAGGAATCACCCCTGGCAGTGCTCAGAGGACCATATGGGATGCTGGGAATCGAACCCAGGTCAGCTGCGTGCAAGGCAAATGCCCTACCCGCTGAACTATTGCTCCAGCCCCAAGGCTCAACCTTTAATAACATGTTAGTGATCTCTTATTGAAGGGCTTAATGGACCCTGGGTGAAATAAAACAATCTTCTCACTCTTTTCTCTAAGGATACTTTTTTGTAGCATTTTCAGTGGCTTTTTTATAACAAACAATACATAATATATTATTTCAGTCTGCTTTGAGGCGGGAATTGGGGTTCGGGATGGAAACACCCAAAATATGGTGTAGTAAGGTGTAATGGTGGTGGGATTGGTGTTTGAATATTAAATGGAATCAAATACTGAGAACCACTTTATAAAATAAAAAAAAATTAATAAAATTTAAAAAATAAATGAAAGCAGTTGTTTCTCCCCTACTAATTTTTGCTTTATTATTAGGTAAATTTTTAAGTTTTTCTTTATTTGGGGCATTTGGGCCATACCTAGAAGTGCTCCTGGTCTTGTGCTCAGGAGTGACCCCTGTCAGTGCTTAGGGAACCATATGTGGAGTCAGAGATGTGCAAAGCCAGGAGTAACCCCTGTGCATTGCCGGGTGTGACCCAAAAAGCAAAAAACAAAAGTCTAGTTCCCAGAACCAATAAAAATGTTATTCTCATAGCAAAAGAGACCTTGTAGTTGTGATTAAATATAAAGGCCTTGAGGTAGGGAAATTATTCTTGATAATTAAGTGGGAAAATTCTAATAATCTGACTCTGAAAAGCATAAGAAGACAGCAAAAGAGTGAGTCAGAAGGGGCCAAAGTGATAGGACAGTGTGTTGGGTGTTTGCCTTGCACATGACTGACCTGGGTTTGATCCCAGCATCCCATATGGCCCCTGAGCACTGTTAGCAATAATTCCTGAGTGCAGAGCCAGGAGTAACCCCTGAGCATCTCCATGTGTGATCCAAGGAGCCAAAAAAAAAAGAAGATGTAGTCAGAGAGATTGAAATATGAGAAAGATTCTGATATGTTGAGGCTGTATAGGACCAGAGAACTCTAAGAGCTAAAAGAATAACCTCTAGGAGCCAAAGCAATAACACAGACATTAAGGCTTGCATCTGATAAACCCAGATTTTATCCCTAGCCCCCCATATGGCCCTTGAACCCTGTCAGGAGTAATCCTTGAGTGCAGATATAGGACTAACCCCTGAGCACCACTGGGTGTGGCCGAAAAACAACAATAAAGTAATTGTCTGGGCTGGAGAGATAGTACAGCAGGTAAGGCTCCTACCTTGCATGCGGCAGACCAGGGATCAATTCCTGGCATTCCATATGGTCCACCAAGCCACTGGGAGTGATTCCTGAGTGCAGAGCCAGGAGTAACCCTGAGCTTAGGTGGGGGTGTGGCTCCAAAACAAACAAAAAAGAATAACCTCTAACTGGTAGTCAAGAAGAAAATGGATTCTTCCCTAGAGCTCCCAGAACAAAACACAAATGAAACACAAACACAACGAAAGCCAATTTTGTTTCATTGAGACATGTGTTCTGCCTCTGATACTCTGATATACAGACTTGTAAAATAATAAATTTGTATTTTTTAATAACTTAGGTTGTGGTAATGCACTATGCAATAATAGAAAATGGATATACCCTATCTATATCCCTATCTATCTCTATATCTGTGTCTAGTTCTAACATATCTTTATCTTAATCTATATTTATCTATACCACTAATAGTTTATAACCCTTTATTCCTTTGAAAAGATTCAGACTTCTCCTTAGTATCATTTTCCTCCTGCCTAAAGAAGTTTCTCTAATATTCTTTGCTGTGCAGACCTACTGATAATTAACTCTTTCAGGTTTAATATATTTAAGAAGTCTTTATTTTGCCTTTAAGTTTGACAGATATTTTTACTGGACACATATATATTCCAATACTTTAAAAGTGTTCCCCTACTGTATTCTATCTAATATATATTTTCCCTCCTTTCTGGCATATAAATTGGGGAAAATATTTGTGATCTTGTATTAGGGAAAGAGTTCTTAGATATAGCATCAAATGTACAATGCAAAAACAATAAAATTGATATATTATTAATCAAAATTAAGAACTTGTGTTCTTCAAAAGACACTGTCAAAAAATGTAGGGAGACGTCTACCACTAAAAGAACATATTTGGAAATCACACATCGATAAGAACTAGTTTTTTGGGTTTTTTTGTTGTGGTGGTGGTGATGGTGGTTATTTTTGAGCCACACCCAATGGTGCTCAGGGCTTACTCCTGCTCTGTGCTCAGGGAAAGACAGGCACCCTACCTTCAAACTATCCTCAGGTCCAATAAAGAATTCTTAGACTCAATAGTAAGGATATAAATACCCCAATAAAAAGAGTAAGCAAAAACTTTGGACAGACAATTTTATTAAAGATACATGGAAGGCAAAAAGTCCTATGAAAGCATGTTCAAAATTATTAGTTATTAGAAAATTGGAAATTATATTAATTAGAATTTCTGAAATACAGAAAAATCTCAGCATACCAAATGTTGGCAATATGTAATACTAGAACTCACAGAGATGGCTGATGGGGATGTTAAATTATACAATCACTTCAAAAAATGATCTGGCAATTTTTTTAAAAGTTTAATCTGTACTTACATGTGATATAGTAACACCATAAAAACTCATGTCCACACAAAGACTGATGCATAGATGTTAAAGCTAGAGGGAACAAAATTATCTGTAAATGTGTGAATGAATGAATAAAAACTTCCGTATATCCATAGAATAGAGGTGAGCAAGGATACACCTTAGCCCTGGATTATAAAGCTAATTACCAAACACTATGAGTTGGGGGTGGGAAGGGAATGAAGATCAACAGGAGGTGACATAGGGATAATGTTGGTGAGTCATAGGCATTTTGGCAGTGGTGCAGTATAGTAACTTTGTACATCAGTACCTTAAGCTGGCACTATTGTGACTGTATTACCTGAACCATAATAAAAATATAATACTAGTTAGCAGCAAGAAGAAATGAGCAAGAAACAACATGAATGAACAAAAAAATACTTATGCTAAATGGAAGAAGCTAGAAAGTTATATGTCCCCTGACCCCCCCCAATACATACTATATAATACCATTTATCTAAGTTATAGAAAATGCAAACTAAACAATAATGTTATCAAAGAAGTTTATAATTAGCTGCAGCTAGGGGCATGGGGGTGAGATATGGGAAGGTAACAAAGGAATATAAAGAAATATTTAGGGATAATAGATATGTTAATTATTGCTGGTCTTATTATACTGATTGTTTCAAGGGTACCATCACTCATTAATTAAAACTTATCAATCTCGGGCCAGAGCATTAGTACAATAGGTAAAGTGTTTGCTTTGCACATGGCTGACCCAGGTTCCATCTTTGGCACCATATATGGTGTCCCAAACCCCTCCAGGTGTGATATCTGAGCACAGAGCCAGGAGTCAGTACTGAGCACGGCTGGGTGTGACCCAAAATAGCAAACAAAAAATATCAGTTTGGGGCTGGAAAAATAGTACAGCAAGTAGGGTGCTTGCCTTGGCAAGCACCAAAGGCAGCAGAAACAAAAAACTGCTCTTTACTAACAAGCTTACCATAGCAGAGGATGGGAAGGGAGTAGGATGGGATCAGGTAGAAACTGTGATAATGATGTAGGGTGTAGGCACTCTCGTGAAGGATGATAGAATGCTTTGAAGGATGATGGAATGCTTTATGCACAAACCCTACCATTATCAGTATTATAAATCATAGTGCCTAAAGAAAAATAACTTTTGTTTTGTTTTGGGACCACAGCTAGTGATGCTCAGGGCTTACTCCTGGCTCTGCACTCAGGAACTACTCCTAGTGGTGCTTGGTGGAAAATATGGGATGCCAGGGATGGAATCCAGGTTGGTCACATGAAAAGCAGGCACCCTACCTACTGTTATATCACTCCAGTCCTATAAAATATTTTTTTTAATATTTTTAAAACTATACACATAGCACAGCGGTTGGACTTTCGCCTTTCATGCGGCCAACCTGTGTTCGATTCCTCCACCCCTCTCAGAGAGCCCGGCAAGCTACCGAGAGTATGGAGCCCACAGGGTAGAGCCTGGCAAGCTACCCGTGCATATTGGATATGCCAAAAACAGTAACAATAAGTCTCTCAATGAGAGACGTTACTGGTGCCCGCTTGAACAAATCGATGAGCAACAGGATGACACATTGATTATCTCACAGTTTCTGTGGTCAGAAGTTTGGCCATTACTTATTGGCCCTTCACACACTTTCTCCCAAGTTGTGATCAAGGTGTTCGCAAGATTTTAACTGGAGACCTAACTCTGGAAGTACTGCCTTCCACATTCACATTGTATTGACATGGTTAGAGGAGTAGTGATATCCATCACCTTTGCCATACTCTATTAATTAGGGGAAAAGTCATAGGTCCTCTCCACACTGAATGGCAAAGGAAGGGGTACAGGAAGTGGGGGTGGGGGATGGAGACCTTGCATTTTATCTGTAAAGATTTGTTTCTATCTTAAAATCATCAGAAGAATCTCCCCTTCTTCCTTCTCTTGGTGCTGTTTTTGTTACAATGGTTGAGGAGAGTCACAAAAAAGACTGACCATGTGCTCATACATTTATTTTTGTTCTTCACTGTAAAAAATATATGTGCACATGCAGAAGGGGTGAGATGATGTGTGTTTGCGGGCTCTCATGGTGGCTCTCTCTCTCTCTCTCTCTTGCCACTTGCGTTTGATGCTCTCGAGCCGCTGTGTATGGACCAGATCGGGATGGCTCCCCCTTTGTGCTCTGCTTCTGTGTGTGCCACTGTGCTCTCTTCTGTCTGTCTCTCTATCTCTGACTCTGTCTCTGTAGTCTCTCCTCTGGTCTCTTTCGATCTCTCTACAGATCTCTCCTGCTTCTCTCTCTGGAGCCCCACTCGCTCTCACTTCTGACTCTGACCCTCACTTCTGACTCTGACCCCCTCTGCTCATACAGTCTTAGTTTATATAGCAATCACATAGGGTGGTGACACAAAGGTGGATTGAACATTAACAAATCAATAGGGGTAAGACCACTCCTCCAGGAGATTAACTCAAGGACAAAATCTCATCTAAGGAGATTACTCCAGATTACTAAGAGATCTGCTTAAGGGTGGATCCCATCCAGGGTATGTTGCTTTCTTTTTTCCTCAGCCAGTAATCCACTTAAACAGTTGTAGTAAATCTACTTCTAATATTTCTAGCAATATTATTCTGTATGAGCACAGTAAGAGATATATCAAACTTAAAGTTTGGTTCTTCCTGAGGACATCTCACTATATATTCCAGACCACAGTCTCTAAGGCTAGGTTAGTCTTCCTAACCCCAGCAGGGTCCTAGTCTCGTTGTAACTTTTGGATCATGCCAGCATTTGTCTATGACCATGCTCTCAACTTATAGTTGAGTATTGTGGTGCTTTGGCCTGGCCCATTTTGATGCCAGGGTAGCTCACAACTTGCCCTGGGTCCATTCGGTCCCTAATTGGGACCCTGATTTTGGGGTGTTAGGAACTAAGGGCAACTGAGTTGAGAAAGCATATACCCAGGAGTAAATATTATTCGGAGTCAATCAACTCCCAAGTTACAAGAGCATAATATTAATGGTCTTCCTGTGTCCCTACAGAAAGGACATTGCTTTATTTTTATTTTTTTATTTTTTTGCTTTTTGGATCACACCTGGCGATGCACAGGGATTACTCCTGGCTCTGCACTCAGGAATTACCCCTGGCAGTGCTCAGGGGACCATATGGGATGCTAGGAATCGAACCCGGGTCGGCCACTCACAAGGCAAACGCCCTACCCACTGTGCTATTGCTCAAGCCCCAAAGAACATTGCTTTAAGGTAAACTAAGTTCCCTGCGGCAAGGCTGAAAGGACAAATCCAATGTTATCCTACAGTTCATAGTGGGGGTGACACATCAAGTTGTGGCACTCACACACTGGGTCAGGAGTCACAATTCTCTAGTTGTGGGCTTGTGCCTATTCTAGTTGTAGTGTAGTGCTAGCTGGCAGGAGGTGGGGTGTGGGGTTGTGCACTTCATTTGTGGCTGGAAATTGCTTGTATTGGCAGGGAACAGATAGCGGAATTACAGGTACAACCAGTAGAGCTGTGCAGACCTTGCTCAGCACATATGGCAACACTAGGGATTGAATTGGTAATGTTGCACTGGCAAGGCATGCTCTTGAGTCACGGACTTATTTCCTGGCCCCCTGAATGATTTTTTTCCAGAAGGAAACTAAACAGAAACATACAGTGCACAAACGACATAAAAAAAATCATCAAACACCACAAGAATGAAAAAACTAGGAATATATATAATAGAAAATATTTTCATTTGATTTGTATTAATAAAGATCAGTCTTGGGACTGAGCAATAGTACAGTGGGTTTGGGTACTTGCCTTGCACACAGCCACCCCTTTGCATCCCTGGCACTGTTGGACACGGAGCTGGGCAAGGGCAACTCCATCATGCCTGGTTGCTGCTTCACGTTTTGTTTGACTTAAACCTTTTTGTTTTTCTTAAAACCCTGTTTCTCCCCCTGGCCATCTGTGAGGGAAGGACAACTGGGCTGGAAAGTCAGCCTTGGCAAATAGTTTCATAACCGCTATTCACTGTCTATAGAAGCCACCCAGACACAAGCAGCGTGGGTAGCTGCCCAAATCTAGACATCTGAAAACATGTCTAGATGACCTATCTGTAACTGCTTGTTTGTACTATTTGAGTATGTTTGCTTCTGAATTATGAAACTTGCATTTTCACGTATGTTTTTGTTAAAATTCCTAAGTGCAGGCTATGATGTAAGCACTGACTATAAAATTTGTGGCTTTTCCCTTGTTTGAGGTCTTGCTTGGGCCTGCGTGCTTAGAAGCTTGACCCCAGCTAGCTGGCTTAGTTAACTCCACTTGTGTATTACATTACTGGCTGAATTCTTTGTGTGGGTTCGGAGAGAGGGAAATTATCAACACCAGACCCTAACAGCACCACGTATGGTTTCCTGAGCAGCGCCAGGAGTGATCCTTAAACACAGAACCCAGAATTAAGCCCAGAGCACTGCTGGGTGGGGTCCTCAAACAAACAAATAAAAGCAGGTATTGCCACTGTTTACCTCGGATGTACTCATAGTTATATTTACCTATATTGGCATCAAGTTTAAGATTAATTTTACATGAGCTTCGTTGTGGTATTTATATTTAGTTTTATTTTTCCTGGGGGTAGGCATGAAATTCTTTACCTGAACAAGATACAATTTCAGTAATCTGAACAAGATTACTATTTCCTATGCAGGAACCCAATACAACATTCCTTTAATTTGTGAACCAAATACAACATTCCTTTAATTTGTTTACAGTCTGAAACTCACAGTGACAAAATGGATCTTTGTGTTTTCTGTGTTTATTACATCTGTTGTCACTATGCAGTCTGCATTTATTGAAAACAGCAGACACCCTTGCATTAAAAGCAAAATAGCATGACATACAGTGTCAGTTCTGATTTAAAATGTTATTGCTTTTCAACTTTCTTTCATTAGTATGTTAATATGACTACCTTTTTAGAGAAAAGAGAAATCAATTTTTACCTATTGATATTTGAAGTATTTGTTTCATAAATTGAATTAGACATAGGTATATAAAAAGCATCAAATCACATTATAAATTAGAACATACCTCCACTGCCAAAAAGGAAAATAATTATTTAGCAAATTAATTCTCTCATGAAGGAAGAAATCTGCTGGTTGGACCAGGTATTGGTTTTAGTGATCATCTACTTAACTAAAAAACAGTACTTTGCATTGCAATAAAGAAAAGCCAGAACTTACTGTGTTGTCTGTTTAAGGAATACTGCTCTTAACAATATTTGCTCATGGTGTAATAGTCTTGCACCACAGAAACTTCTTGTTATGAACAAAGGTCTATTTAACAAACATATAGTCACAAAACATATCAATATGGAGGATCCAAACTGGAGAGTATAAATGTGAGTGAGTCAACCCTTTCCTAAGGAAGCAAGAATGTACATAAAGTACAACAACATTATTAAGAGCTGCTGGAAAGAAACAAGAAGGGAATCATGAAAGTTTGGAAGAGAAGTAATGATAGCCACCATATGTATCTTGAGTATTTATATGCTGTCTACCTTATAGTGGTTATGAGTACTGCTAACATTCACAGATATGGGTCAGATGCATACTCTTTGCCCGGTATTGCTATATACTAAAAATATCATGCTTAGATATGTCACTGTTAAATTCAATTAAAAGCAAGGAGGCCATTAGACTGAGATTATTCTTGTACCTTAGTAGCCTGCGTAAGCACACCAAAACCGAAGCCTATATATAGATGTCTCAAGTTTGAGAAACTACAATTATGAAACAACCAATCAAAATCAGTCAGCTGGGCATTCCAAAATCAGGCAAACCCTTCAGCTATAATTTATTGGCATTGCTTCTGCCTTTTTCTTATAAAAGGCATTTGCTTGGCTCCTGTGTTAGGATATTCCTAACCCTTTCTGGTTTGACACTACCCAATTCTAGTCAATTTTTTGCTCAAATACACTCTTAAAAAGGTAATGCACCTCAGTTTATCTATCTTTCAACACAACTTTGGCCTGAGGATTATTTTAAGTTGAAGTTATTTCAGAGGCAGCTGACTCCGTAAAAAGAGGCTCTCTGTTATCGTGACTGTTTACCTAAAAGCAAGCTTAGACTTTTAATCCCATGAGATGGTAATGCTTATCACTCCACAAACAACCTTGAGAGGAATCTACCTTAAAAATCTAATGAAAGGGATTGGAGCGATAGCACAGCTGGTAGGGCGTTTGCCTTGCTTGCAGTGGACCTGATTTCGATTCTCAGCATCCCATATGGTTCCCTGAGCACCACCAGCGGTAATTCCTGAGTGCACGAGCCAGGAGTAACCCCTGTGCATCTCTGGGTATGACCCAAAAAGCAAAAAAAAAAAAAAACCTGATGAAAATAATCTTTATCTTCCACTGGTGTACCTCATATATTTATCTTTCCATATTCTGCTGTCCTTGGAAGATTATTAAAACTCTTCTTTTCCCTTGTCATTTCTCAACTAATTTTTTGTTCTTTGTTAAAATTCTAAATGAGCGCATGCTCTAACTCCCTCCATTAGATTACTCATTGCTGAAGTTTCTCCCCCTCCAACACATAAAAGCTGGCAGACTCTTTTGATCCTTAGGATAATGACATGAGGTGGTAATAATTATTCCTATTTTACGAGGAATAAAAACTGAGCCTTGAAAAATTTACCTATAAAAATTTACCTACATATAGTTGGTAAGGTATTGAACTCAAGTGGATCTGAATCCTAAGTTTATGTCCTCTGAAGTAAGTTGGGGTTTTGTCTTCAGTATGCCAGTGACTTACCATTTCAGTTATCAATTGATAGGAAGTAAATCGTTCAAAACTTAATGGATTAAGCTAGGGATGTGACTCAATGGTAGAACTCATGCGTAGAATGTGTGGGGCCCAGGGTTTAATCCCTGACACTAAGACAAACAAAACTTACTGCCTTAGACAACCATAATTTACTGTTTTGCCAGATTCAGTGGGTCAACTGGCCAGTTTTGTTGGCGTGGCCTTAGTCACTCATGCTATTGCAAACAACTGGAGGCTCAACTAAGGTTTTGTTTTCCAATATGATTTTGTTTACATGTCAGGTCAATGATGTGGACTATATATTAGAGACCTTGAATTCACCTATATGCAGCCTTTTATCATGGCTTCTTTACAAAATAAAATAATTATTCAACAGAGCACTACCAGATTTACAAGAAAGCAAGCCCCAATATACAAGGACTTATCAGACTTATTTCTGTGTCACATTTGTGATTGATTAAAACAAGTCATATGGTCAAACTCATAGTAACTCTGCAAGACTATGATGAGGCTTGGATTCTAGAGTCTAACTTAACTCATTGGGAGTCATTAAAGTAACAACTTGCCACATTTGCCATGTTGAAAAAATCTTCTGAAATTTGTGTTCTTCATCTGATTTTTTTGGCAGGGAAGGGGGCACACTCGGCAATGCTCAGGAGTTATTTCTGGCACTGAACTAAGGAATTACTCCTGGTGATCCTCAGAGGACCATATGGGATGCTGGGGATCAAAACTTGATTGGCTGCATGCAAGGCAAGCACCCTGCCCACTGTACTACCACTTCAGCCCCTTCATCTGTAAAATGAACAATTAGAACTGAATTAACTGAGGTCCTTCTATCCTTTGTGGTTGGGATGTAGACTGTATGGCTGTACTCAGTAAGTTTTTCTTTTACAGTCTGTGCCATAATCCCGTTGGTATGCTGCCCATTAACTTCCTCCTTTTCCTCAAGAAGAAATTTTGTAAGCGTTTTTTTCTTTTTCCTCAATGGTCTCATCAAAATATCTTTCTGTGATCTGTACTTTCTATAATTAAAAGAGAAAAAAAGGAAAACTAGAACATTGCAGTGTGTTATTTCTTAAGTATGCATTGTAGATCACTGTGGGTAGCACTGTAGCACTGTCGTCCCGTGGTTCATCAATTTGCTCGAGTGGGCACCAGTAACATCTCCATTGTGAGACTAGCTGTTGCTGTTTTTGGCATATTAAATATGCCACGGGTAGCTTGCCAGGCTCTGCCGTGTGGGTGGGATACTCTCGGTAGCTTGTGAGTCTCTCTGAGAGGGACAGAGGAATTGAACCCCGGTCGGCCATGTGCAAGGCAAATGCCCTACCCTCTGTGCTATTGCTCCAGTCCACTGTGGGTATCTGGGAGAATGAGGTGGGGGTGAACAAAACAGGTGTAGAGATATGGTGGTGGCTTCACAGGAAAGCAACCAAAAACTTTTGTCCAACATGCTTTGTCAAATATGAAACATGAGATCAATAATCATTTCTGTAGAATATTTTTTGGGGGGGCTGGAGTGATGATAGCACAGCGGTTGGGCTTTCGCCTTTTACATGGCCAACCTGTGTTTGATTTCTCCACCCCTCTCGGAGAGCCTGGCAAGCTACTGAGAGTATCAAGCCCGCGCTGCAGAGCCTGGCAAGCTACCCGTGCGTATTGGATATGCCAAAAACGGGATTATTGGCAATAATAACAATAAGTTATTGTTGTAACAATAAGTCTCTCAATGAGAGACGTTACTGGTGCCCGCTCGAACAAATCGATGAGCAACGGGATGACAGTGACAGTGACAGTGATTTTTTGGGGGTTTTTTTTTTGGAGGAGGGCCAACACCTGGCAGTGCTCAGAGGTCACTTCTAGAATCTTCCTTTTTAAAATGAGTATTGCCTATTTAATTTAACTTGGTAATCCAAGAAGATCCCTGTCAGAAGGTTATCTTTCAACAATGTTTAAGATACCATGTTTGTTTAACAGATGTTGCTATTGTTATGTTCAATAAAGCAGTGGAAGAAGCTAGACCTTAAACAGAAAGCAGAGACTGAAGGGTCTGGGTCCCTTTAATGTGCTGATTTTCCCCACCAACCAGTGGAAAGGATACTCTACACCCCTACACCCCTACCTTGGACTTCAGACACGCTTCCCTACTTGTTCTGAACGTGTATATCTTTAGATGAACATATTCTGCAAACATTCTTTTAATCAGTTCATTAATGATAATGCTAAGATAACTCTTTCTGCTAACATTGCATAACATTATTTCCAAGCTATTGAGTACATCCGTTAAATTTGCATGTTTTCATGGTTACTTTTGTATTGTTATGTTGAATCTGCAATTCATATAAATGGGTCAATGAATCACAAGTGGTTTATTGAAATATAGTGATTGAAACAGTGATAAAAATCTTCCAACTTAAAATAATGCTTCAACCAATAAAAATGTAATCAAAAAACTCCATTCTAATTTTTACTATGATTCTGTTTGCTTCATTTGGGGGTAGTTGTTTTGACTTTTTGGACCACACCTGGTGGTATTCAGGGTTACTCCTGGCTCTGTGTTCAGGAGTCACTTCTGGTGGTACTCAGGGTACCATATGCAGTGTTAGTGGCTGTGTGCACCACAAATCGGCTGTGTGCAAGCAAGTACCCTATCAGTGTACTATTGTAGCACTGTAGCACTGTCATCCCGTTGTTCATCGATTTGCTCAAGCGGGCACCAGTGTACTACTACGAGTGTGAATGATAACATAAGCCAATATGCTACTGACAAGGAGTTGAAAAAGAAAAGTCAAATTGGAAGCATAATTAGCAATATCTGAAAATTAAATTTTAGTGGATCTGTGATTTCTTTAAAATCTCCTAAGGCATAGTCTATTACACAACTTTATTAGGTAAAATAACTTTATTACACAACTTTATTAAGTAGATGGGTCAAAAATATTTTTAAATCAAAGTGACTTTCCTGGTAATTTTTTGGGGTAATAGGGGGCTGCATCCAGCAATGCTCAAGGTTTACTCAAGGTTCTGTACTCAGGAATTACTCCTGGCAGGCTCAAGGGAACAAATGGGATGCTGAGGATTGAACCTGGATTGGCTCTGTACAAGGCAAGAGCCCTACATGCTGTATTATATCTCCAGCTCCTCTGGTAAATTTATTATGTATATTGCCCCAAAACAGCCATAAAATAATGCCTCCTGTCATGTAAATTATTAATTTAAATCTAGAGAAAATATCAAATCAAAGAGACATGATTCAAAGTTGCCCTTTTTGTGGCCAATACAAATAAATAAGATTGACTTCTGGAAACCTATAAGAGCAAACTCAAAATTGATGAATATTTTATTCTAAAAAGAGAAGATTAGCTGCTGGCAAAAATAATATCTTGCACTAGGTTGATATTTTGCTTCACAGTGAGGTGAAACCTCTGAAATGCCAAGTATGACTCAGCGCTTAGCAAACTGCGTTGCATATATATGAAGAGGAAGGCCTGAATGACAGCTTGCTTGAATTATAACTGAGAGGTCTTGCTATAAGAGGAGAGCTATTTTTTACAAGACATAATTGATATATTATATTATGTTTCAGGTGTACCGTATGTGATTTAATATTATCTATATTGTGAAATGATCACCACAATAAATCTAATTCACACCTGCATTACATATAGATGCAATATTTTTCATATGATGAGAACTTTTAAGATTTACTCTCCTAAAAACTTTCTTTCTTTTTTATTATGGAGGCTGAGAAGTTTTTTTTTTCCTTTTTTATTGAATCACTGTCAGAGCTTTCATGTTTGAGTTTCAGTCATACAATGATCAAACAGCCATCCCTCCACCAGTGTACATTTTCCACCACCAATGTCCCCAATATCCCTACTCCTCCCAGTACCCCCTTCCCACCCCACCCCCTGCCTCTGTGGCAGACAGTTTCCCTCTTACTCTCTCTTTACTTATAGGCATTATGGTTTGCAATACAGATACTGAGAGGCCATCACGTTTGGTCCCTTATCTACTTTCAGCACACCTCCCATCCTGAGCGATCCCTCCAACCATCATTGACTTAGTGATCCCTTTTCTATCTTAGCTGTCTTCTACCCCAGCTCATAAGACAGGCTTCAAACCATGGAGGAATCTTCGTGGTTCTGTCTCTATTGTCCTTGGGTGTTAGTCTCATATTATGATATTTTATATTCCACAAATGAGTGCAGTCATTCTATGTCTGTCCCTCTCTTTCTGACTCATTTCATTTAGCATGATACTCTCCACGACCATCCACTTACAAATTTTATGACTTCATCTTTCCTAACAGATGCTTAGTATTCCATTGTGTAGATGTGCCAAAGTTTCTTTAACCAGTCATCTGTTCTGGGGCACTCAGGTTGTTTCCAGATTCTGGCTACTATGAACAGTGCTGCAGTGAACATACAGGTGCAGATGTTATTTCTACTGTGCTTTTTAGCACCCCCAGGATATATTCCCAGAAGTGGTATTGCTGGGTCATATGAAAGCTCAATTTCTAGTTTTGTAAGGAATGCCCATATTGTTCTTGAAAAAGGCCAGACCAGTCGGCATTCCTACCAGCAATGAAAGAGAGTCCCTTTCTCTCCACATCTGCGCCAACACTGGTTGTTCTTTTTCTTTTTGATGTGTTCTCCTAGCAACTTTCAAATATGCAATATGGTATAACTAATTATAGTTACCATGATGTACATTACATCCTCACGATTGATTTATTTAGTAACCGAAAGTTTGCACCTCTTAACTCCTTTTATCTAATTTCCCCACCCCTTGCCTCTAGGAAACCATCAATCTATTCTTATATCTAAGAACTTTGGTTTTTGTTATTTCTTTTTTAAGGTTCACATAAAAGTAAAATCTATGGGATTTTCTTTTGCTTTTTGGGTCACACCCAGCAATGCACAGGGGTTACTCCTGGCTCTGTGCTCAGGAATTACTCCTGGCGGTGCTCAGGGGACCATATGGAATGCTGGGAATTGAACCCAGATTGGCCGCATGCAAGGCAAATGCCCTACCCGCTGTGCTGTTGCTCCAGCCCTGGGATTTGTTCCTGATTTAATTTGTTTAGTATGTCTTTAAGGTTCTATTTTATAGCTGAATAATATTTCTCTGTGTGCATAGCTGTGTGTATATCATATTTTCTTTATTCATTCACCTCCCAAAGGATTCTTAGACTGCTCCCATAACTTGGCTGTTGTAAATAGTCTTTAATACTGCAGTGAGCATGGAGTACAGATATCTTTTTCTTTCTTTAGCATAAATACCCCAAAGTAGAAATACAAATCATATGATAGTTTGAATTTAAAATTTTACAGCAACCCCATATTGTTTTTTGTAACAGCTGGACCAATTTTTACTCCCACCATCAGTATAGATGTTTTGTTTACTATGGGTTATTTGATGAGCCATGATGTAGCTTGGTAAAGTGCAAAGTGTATCTGGAGCAGGTTCAGGTTGGTATTTATCTACACTTTGCTTTATTTCCAGAAAATAATCCACAGGAAACAATGGAACCATGCAACTTTGTGTAGGGTGAGAAAAGCAAACAATCTGCATATAATTAAATCATGTGAATTTTTTCAGCATCATGTGCAAAGAAATGAGCCGTATATAGAAAGCTTTTTCATACTGAAGTAAGCTCCCTGGTGAGGGGAAATGTGCCAACATGAGTTTGGGAAACAAAGAATGTGATTGCACAAAAGTCTTCAACACACTCAAAATGTCAGTTAAAACTATTTCTATTACTTCTAATTGTGTGTTTACACAGTGTACTTTAGTCAAATAATGAAAATCTTGAAGAGGTTGAATGTGTCACTTGAGGACCTGTGTTTAATCATTAATCTTACAACTACTTAACTAGTAATAGCAATATGCAGCATGGGATGGTTAACCTTAAAACTCTCTTAAATCTCTAATCTTTGAGCAGTATGGTATATAGATCAGGCGCCAAAATGACTGTGTCAATAATTTATTTTTCCTTCTTAAAAAAACCCAAATGTTTATTTTAATGTAGGAAAAAGCCATAACTGCTGATATAATTCTAGAACTAAAATTGATTAGATAGTAAAGCTTCAATATTAAAATCACTAAGTATAAAACCAAATCAATTTATGTGAAAATTGTTATATCTGATTATGGGGTTGTTAAGTCCTTGTCTAAGAATTTATTAACCTGTTTGTTGCTAGTTGAGCCACCTGTGTTATTGTTTTTGTTTTCTGAGTTTAGTTGGCTTCTATGTTACTTTCCCATCTAATTCAGTGTGCTCCCACTGGAATTTCAGTATTGAAGAATTTTGAGGAATTAGGAGGTGTCTACTACGTGGTCCAGAGACTTCAGGATCTACGGTCTGGGCCAATGAGTTGACAAGGAGATGTCATTGGGAGGTGAGCATGGCTGCTGGGGCCTCCAGAAATATGGAAGGGGGCTACCCACCCCCAATGACCCCAAAATCAGAGTTCAAAGCTTGGGCACTGGGTAACTAAAATTATTTGCAGTTTGGTTTCTCTGCAAGAATATTTATGAAGCAGTAGAGTTGAGCCCTTGGCATGGCTGCAGTGATAGGGTGTGAGCACCACTGCTTGGGCTTCAGCTGGGTGGGTATTTGGCCTGTCCACCTCCCGAGGGCACCCCAGAATTTTCAGCTGTAGGCACCAGTGTTTTCATGAAAGCTTAGCTGCCTGGCATGCATCTCCTGGGAGATTTAGTTGGGAAGCAGTAGCGCAGGGCCAGTGGGTGAGTCAACATGATGCTGGCCTCAATAACTCACTTGTTGAAATTGTAAAACTAAGGATATCTTTTTGCTTTGTGGCCACACCTGGCAGTACTCAGGGATCACTCCTGATGGTGCTCAGGGGACCATATGTTGTGCCAGGGATATAACCAGAGTTGGACATGTGCAAGGCAAGTGCTTTAACCATTGTACTACCTCTTCAAACCCAGGATATTTTGGGGGTATACTATTAATACGTATGAAACCCTGACCCAGAAGCAGGTCATCTAAGAATGGTTTAGAACCAGGTTCCCCATGAACGTGCGTTGAGTGATGGGTGAGAACTGGAGCGATAGCACAGCGGGTAGAGCATTTTCTTTGCATGTGGCCGACCCAGGTTCAATTCCTCTGTCCCTCTTGGAGCGCCCGGCAAGCTACCGAGAATATCCCACCTGCACGGCAGAGCCTGGCAAGCTAGCCGTGGCATATTCAATATACCAAAAACAGTTACAACAAGTCTTACAGTGGAAACGTTACTGGTGCCTGCTGGAGCAACTCGATGACAGTGCTACAGTGCTACTATTAATATATAAAACAACATTGTTTACTCATCAACAGAATATACATAGTTATGATAGTGTAAATTCCCAATTGATCCTGCCAAAATTGCAACATAATTCTTCTTTTTTTTTTAATTTTATTGAATCACCGTGAGATAGTTACAAGCTTTCATGTCTGGGTTACAATCTCACAATGATCAAACCCTCCACCAGTGCACATTCCCCACCACCAATATCTGGGGAATACCACCCCCTTTCCCACCCTTCCCCTGCCTCTATGGCAGACAATATTCCCCATATTCTCTCTCTAGTTTTGGGCATTATAGCTTCAAAATTGCAACATAATTCTACTGAGATCTTAGCCATTGTAGAATGGGAGTCATGTACATATGAAAGAGGAAAATCCTCTTCTACTCTAAAAGGAAGTTCATAGCTAAGGCCAGAAACTAGAAAAAAGATATAATTAAATCAAGATCTTTTGGAGAGACCTAAAGGAATAGAGCAGTGGTTTAATCTAACTTGCAATGATACGGTTATGAGTTCAAATCCCTGGAGTCCCATATGCCCTGAGAGTGAGACTGATCACTTGTGCTGTCTGAGACAGGCAGCCCTGCTATCTGTGATCTCTGGTTCTACAGACGATTTCTATTCATACAGCATCCAAGTGTGTGTAGGACCACAAAGGGGTGTGATTCCAGACAAGAACCAGAACCAGAAAGAGGTATAAGCATAGCATCATGACCAGAAATTCACCTCCTGATGAGCATGTGTGTGAGCACTGCAGTGAGCACCACAGTCATAACTTGTGTGCCTCAACTAAAAGTATGAACCCTAGTGGGCATGTGTGCAACCACTGCAAGGGAAGGAGCCCAAACCTCTTTAAGTACAAAGAGTGTGCAAGCACTACAAACTGATGTGCAACCGTTTAGTAAACACCACAGTAAAAATGTGTAAGCACCACAGTCAGGTGTGTGTGTGACCCCCAGTTATTGCAACACCACCATCATGACCATCATCAACAACTACAAACAGAAGGAGGAAGCTAGGAAATTTTTTTTTAATTTTTAAAGGATTATGTATAGATATTGAGGTAAATACCTAAACTATCAGTTTATGGGCTGGAGCGATAGCACAGTGGGTAGGGTGTTTGCCTTGCACGTGGCCGACCCGGGTTTGATTCCCAGCATCCCATATGGTCCCCTGAGCACCCCTGAGTGTAGAGCCAGGAATAACCCCTGTGCATTGCCAGGTGTGACCCAAAAAGGAAAAAAAGTCAAAATTTGTTGTCTCTGGAGATAAGGGCTCACGTGATTGGGAGATGACTGTTTTGTTTTGTTTTGCAGAAGTCCTTTTGTATTTCTTAAATTTAAGGCCTGTATAACTTTGCTTAATTTTTTAAGCAAATAAAAAAATTGTGACAATAGAGCATATCATATATAAGACAAAAATGCATACAATCACTTTATCCAGTCACTGAAATCTCATACTGATAGATCACTGACCTCAGCCAGCGCAGACGGAGGGACAGACACTAGTAAAGTGAAGAAATAAGAGAAGTTTATTGGGGGTGCGCTCCCAAGTGGACCCTACACGCACCTGGCAAGGCTAGAGTAGAGCCACGCCCTGAGAGAGACTAAGACGGTGCGGGGGCGGGGGAGATTTTAAGTTGTCTTGGGCAGGAAAGGGGAAGGTCTCTACAGAGACCAGTAGAACCCCGGTGTGCTGGGGATGGATGTGTGGAAACATGGAATGCAGTCTGGTGGCTTCCTGTCGCAAGGACCATAAGTCCTGTTTTCGGCGCTGGGGGACAGGGTTATCTCTGATTCTGGGAATGTCACTATTTCGTCAGCCAGTTGCCATTTGGTCTGAGCAAATCTTACACATGCAATTGCTTCCAAATGGCTTTAAAACAACTTTCAAAGCATTTTGAAACAGCTTTCTAAAATTAGAAGATTAGGATATTTATCTTTTTCATTTTTCAATATTAAAAGGAATGATAGTTTTCATGTCAATATTTGAAATAGTTTCCTTGCAAATAGAATGAGAAAGCTGCCCTTCCCCCAAAGCAAACTATCTGTTAAAAACAAGTTGTGAAGACCCTCCGATATGGAAGTAAAATGTAATTATAATGAGTCATGTTTCTCAGTGCTTGAAATGATTTTTAAAATTCATCAAATGCTAGAATAATGTTAAGTATAAGAGAAGAGTGCTCACTGCTACTAACTATATCTTACAAAACTGAGGGATCCATGTTTGGTCAAGACGATTTCAACTGAGAGAACAAACCTTCATAGCTTACTTTCCTTCCTCTTCCAAATGCACCCCCTACACTTCCCACCCCCACTTCTAACCCCTAAACCCACATATCCGCACCCCCCTTAGGCAAACTTCCTTCTGATGTAGGCCGGTAGATAGGGAAAGGCCCTCAGCAATGAAACTCGGTCAACAAACCTGGGAGGAAAATTCTAAGGCTGATCCACCCTGTGGATATGGATAAGACCTTGAGCAGCAATAGACCCTGAGGAGATTGGACCCCCTCCCCATGAAGGAAATTCCTCGAATACCCCCGGACCTCTCCCTTAATCTGATTAACTTTAGTGATTCAGCCCCAAAGAAGACCATCACCACTCCAAACCTCCCTGGTAACCTTCTTAGCAAGGGACTTTTACCTAGGAAGAAACCCCACATGGGGGCAATTTGGAGAAACCCTCTAAAAGCCACCTTGAACAAAGGGCGCGCATATGCTGCCCAAACCCATGTGCTTCTTGTGCCCATGTGGCTGAAAACATGTGGTGCCTGAGTACATGTGTCGCCTGCCTCTCCCCTCGAGATGTGTACTTTCATGCTTTCGTGTCTAATGCTAGGATGTGTGTAGGGGCTCTCTCCACCCTTGCAAAAGCCCGAGTTCTCTCTTGAGTATGTTTCTCTCTCACTCTCCCCCTCCACACCATAAAACCCTCCAAATAAAATCTATTTACTTCACTGCTTGTGTACTCCTGAAATTCCTTTCTGCGAGGTGAGACAAGAAACCAGCAACCCTGGGTCATGGGTCGCAGAGGCGGATAGGGAGAAAGTACTGTCTTTCTCCACCCCCTTTCACATAAGTCACCCGTGGTGCCCACCAACATCACTTCTTGCTATTTAATCTTCCAAATGCAGTTGCCAATGGTTAAAAAAACAGGCACCAATTTGGGGAAGGGTTCAAATGCAGAGAAAGTGAATTCTCTGTTTTCTCTGAGTGGGTCACTTGTTTTCTCTGAGTGGGTCAGATTCAGATCCTCTTCTTGGAGATACCTGCAGATGATTATGGCACAAGATTACTGGGAAGACTGGTATTTAAACACTTTTTAAAAATTGAACCACCGTGAGCTACAGAGTTACAAAGCTGTTCGTGGTTGAGTTTAAGTCATACAGAAAACATTTCTCTTTGTTTTGTTTGCTTGTTTCTTTTTTAACAGCCTACCGGAATCTGGATGCTTCTTTATGGAAGTTAAGAATCTGAAAACTTTCAAAAGAGATGAACTCTTAAAGAACTCACAAATGACAGTCCCATTTCCACTGTTCCATGAACTGTCAGAAATGGACTACATATTCTGGAGTGAGAAATGTTATTTTGAAATCTGCTTGCGGGCAGGAAGATGTACATGAGGGAATGGAGCTGTTGGCAGCCTTCCTGTCACCTGACATACTCAGGGCAGACTGTACTGGCCACATGTTTGCATTTTAGTCCCTTGAGGAAGTGTGTGGAATGATAGAATAAATAGCAAGAAAACAAAGTCACAGAAGGAGTTTTCCCAGGACCCGCCAACAGCTTTGCTTAGCCAGGTGCTACAGCAAATTCTGCCTAGGACTTTAAGAATTTGTATCTAATTGAGGGTTATTTTCTTTACTCTGCCATCTCTGACTCATATGAGCAATTTTTTTCTTCTGTCTACTTTTTAATAGTAGCGTGTTTACCGAGCTGAGTGGTGTTTTCTTTTTTTCCTTTTGTAAAATTACTGGGTGACATTTTTACCGAACTTGTCTTCTTCCATTTATGCCTTTCTTTAAAAAATGAATGATTTCTCTATGCTCTAGGGTTTCTGGTTATAATAAGAAATAATACAGGGCTGGAGAGATAGCTTTTTATGTGCAAAACTATTTTATTTCTTTTTAAAAATTTTTTTTATTAGTGAATCACCATGAGGTACAGTTACAGACTTACAAACTTTCGTGCTTATGTTTCACTCATACAATGATCGAGTACCCATCCCTCCACCAGTGTCCATTTTCCACCACCAATGATCCCAGCATCCCTCCCACCACCCACACCTGGTCCCCTCCACCCCACCCTGCCTCTGTGGCAAGGCATTCCCTTTTGCTCTCTCTGGGGAGATAGTTTAAAGGACTGAGCTCATCCTTTGCATGCAGCAGCTCTAGGTTTGATTCCTGGCAGCACACAATTCCCTGAATTCCTCTGAGAACAACCCCCAAACACTACAGGGTGTGACCCCAAAACAAAAAAGAGAAATATAAGTGTCTGGTCTGAGGTCATTAGAACCTCACTTTTCTGAATGGAGTGATAAGATAGCGTGAGTTTTTTTGTTTTTGTTTTTTTTTCTTTTTGGGTCACACCTGGCAATGCACAGGGATTACTCCTGGCTCTGCACTCAGGAATCACTCCTGGTGGTGCTCAGGGGACCATATGGGATGCTGGGAATCAAACCCGGGTCGGCCGTGTGCAAGGCAAACACCCTACCCGCTGTGCTATTGCTCCAGCCCCCAAGATAGCGTGAGTTTAATGAAAATTTTCCAACAATGCTCTTTCCTCCCAACAGACTAAGGAAATCTGATTTCATTTTTTATTTCATTTGTTTATTTGGACACTGACTTTCATCAACAACCATGAAAGCTTTCCTCTTACAGAAGTTATTTCATTTTCCAACCCAGACTATGGTAGCTTGACAAGTAACAAGACAACAGTATTGGCAAAACTGTGTACTATTTGCAAGAATCACATTTTCTTATAAATATTAAAGTAAAAAAATCCGTCTAATCTGACATTCTTGCCCTTTGTATATAGAAAAATGAGTAACCTTGTTGAATGAATGAATTACTAAGCACTTGAATTATTCCTTACTCAGTTTGAACTTAAATTCCCTGGAGAGTGGATAAATTTGCTACTCAAGTTTACTTTGCCTGTTCACCCTATTAGAGTGTGGTCTCGACCATCCCTCAAAGACAGAGAACAGAGCCGATAATGCAAATCACATAGCGAGGTTTATTGTTCCAGCTAGCTGGGTCCAAGTACCCACCCAACCACCAACAGCGAGTTTCCACTAGGTTCCGCAAGTTCTTATACTTTTATTTTGGCAAGTAAGCATTACTCAGCGAATTTCTATTACCTATAGAGTACACATATTTTGTTGTTGTTGTTTGGGCTCACAAAACAACAGGGTGAGGAAAAACCACTGCTGCGGCCGCAGTATCACGGCCTCCCCAGGCCGGGCCGAGTCACAACACCATCGAGCATGGACCAGTGACAGTAGCGCGCGCAGTGGCGTATCCACTACAGGACGCTGTCTGCCAACCACCGAGTGACTTGGGATTGGGCACAGGTGTTTGACCTGGCACAGACTCTCTGCGATGGGGTCTTGCCCTGCCAGCTATTCAACGACCTCCAGGTGATCCACCTGAGGCCGCAGCTGCCCCCGGCGCTGCCTGAAGACGCAGGCAGGTGCATGTTGTCAGCATGCAAATCGTTCCAGCAAGCCGGTCAGCAGGAGCTTACATTTGGTAGACGGGGAACACCTGCAGGGACGATTAGAGATCGGCCCAAAAGAAGCCTCCATGTCCCCCCCACCCCCAATGCCCAGCAAGCCCAGCAATGTACCGAGGGTATCCCGTCCTGTGGCAGAGCCTGGCAAGCTACCCCTGACCTACTAAATATGTCAACAACAGTAGCAAGGGGTCTCATTTCCCTAATGCTGAAGGAGTCTCCAGCTGAGCTGGGAAGAACGAGAGGGGGCTCGTACTCAGCAGACGGTGCACGAGTCAACTGGCGGGAAGGCGCCCCGCAAGCAGTTGGCCACCAAGGCCGCGCGCAAGAGCGCACCGGTCACGGGCAGTGTGAAGAAGCCGCAGCGCTCCTGGCCCGGCACCGTGGCGCTGTGCGAGATCCGCCACTCCCAGAAGTCCTCCGAGCTGCTTATCCGCGAGCGAGCTGCCGTTCCATCGCGCGCAGGACTTCAGGACCGACCTGCGCTCCCAGAGCTTGGCCATGGTGGCGTTGCAGGAGGCGTGTGAGGCCTACCTGGTGGGGCTCTTCGAGGACACCAACCTCTGCGCCATCCACACCAAGCGCGTCACCATTATGCCCAGGGACATCCGGTTGGCATCCACGGGAGAGAGGGCATAAAGTTTACCATGCTAAAAATCTCAGGGCTGGAACAGATGGAGACGCTACTGGCGCCTGCTCGAGTAAATGGATGATTAAGGGGATGACAGTGCTACAGTGCTTTGGCCCACAACATCCAGCCCACTCCCTGACAGTTACATTCCGGGGACCTAATCTCATTCCGGGGATGTAATCTTTGACAAAAGCATCTGGTTTTTCGGCTTTTCTTGTTCCTGGAAGAGGCCTAAGACACTCAGAGACCCCAAAGCCTGGCATGGCAGTTCTCCGGCTAAGTGGTCCCAACAACCCTTGCCCATATCGCTACCTTATTATTTGGTCCCTTGTTTATACGTTAAGATTATCATAATATTCGGGATTTACTTTTGCTTAGACAGTACCTTCAAGATGATCAGCAATTTAAGCACTATGAAAAGGCGCACTTACTGCCAACTTTTACTCCCCATATCTGCTTACCTTATTTCTTCCTTATCACCAACTATTTTTTTGTGTGTAGAAATGTAGCAGAATCTCTCCAAAATATGCTTCTTAAGCATAAGAATTATTTTGGGCTGATAATTTTTGAGAGATTGCAGACATAGGAAAATTTCTGATAATAGCAGCATTTATCTTTTTATGAGGGACATTTACGTTGTTTTATTCCTGCTGGTGTTTTATGGGTTGGGGGTACACTCAACTAAGATCATAGAAAGACTGAGAAAAATATTTCTTTCCTTTCCTACAGTTTCATGTATATTCTTTCACTCTTGGTACTTCTGTAAAGTGAAACAAGCTACAAGCAAATATGTATTTGTATCTGGCTGGAGAAGTATATATGGAGTAGCTACTTAAAGAGGCTTATATGCTAGTGGTTATAGCAGCATTATTTAAAATAATCAAAAGCTGGGGCTGGAGCGATAGCACAGCGGGTAGGGCGTTTGCCTTGCACGCGGCCGACCCGGGTTCTAATCCCAGTATCCCATATGGTCCCCTGAGCACTGCCAGGGGTAATTCCTGAGTGAAGAGCCAGGAGTAACCCGTGTGCATTGCCGGGTGTGACCCAAAAAGCAAAATAAATAAATAAAATAATCAAAAGCTACAAACAACTCAATGTCCAAATGACAAATAAACAAAGTATGTATCTATATGATGGAATATTATTCAGCTGCACCAAAAAAAATGCAGTTCTAACATACGTTTACAACCTTGAAAACTTTATGCTAAGTGAAACAAGCCAGACCAAAAGGCATTGCCTAACTCTACTGGGTCTAGAATAGGCAAATTCAATAGAAGGAAAAAGAGTAAAAAAGAGGTTACGAAGGCCTGGGAAGAGGAATAGGGAACTGTTATCTGATGATTAGAATTTCTGCTTGTGCTGATAAAAAGTTTGGAAATACATAGTGGTGATAGTTGTGAAAACTTATGAATATAATTAATGTCTCTGAATTGTACTCTTACCATGGCAAATTTTATGTTTGACTACAATGTAAACATATTATTAATGTACTACTAAAATGATTGAATTGTACAAACGATTGAATTGTATACTTTTAATGGGTGAACTTCATGTGATCATATATCAATAAGGTTCTTCATTTATTTTAGAAAAATGTGTAATTTTTAAATTCTTTTTTTAATTGAATCACCGTGTGACACTGAGATACAGTTACAAAGCTTTCATGATGAGTTTCAGTCATAGAATGTTCCAACACCCACCCCTCAACCAGTATATATTTCCCATCACCAATATCCCTTGTATCCTTCCTGCCAACCTCCTTCCCCCACCCAGTCTGCCTCTATGGCAGACACTTCCCACCTCCTCTCTCCTTTTGGGCATTATTTTTTGCAATAATAATACTGAGAGGCCACCAATGTTTTGTCCTTTGACCACTTTCAGCACACGTCTCCTATCCAGAGCAATTCCTTCAAATCATTATTGTCATAATGGTCCCATCTCTGTCCCAACTACCCTCATCCACAGCCCTTGAGGCAGGCCTCCAATGTGGACCATTCGTCCTGACCCTTGTTTCTACTGTCCTTGGGTGTTAGTCTCTTACTATGTTTTGTTTCTTATTTTTTTATATCTCACAAGTGAGTGCAGTCATTCTATGTCTATCATTTTCTTCTGACTTATTTCAATTAGCACAATACTCTCCTTTTCCATCCATTTATAAGCAAATTTTATGACTTCATTTTTTTTCTAACAGCTATATATTCTATTGTGTAGATGTAGTTTCTTTAACCTACCCTCTGTTCTTGGGCACTCAGGTTGTTTCCAAATTCTGGCTATTGGAACAGTTCTTCGATGAGCATACAAGTGCAGATGTCATTTCTGCTGTGTATTTTTGCAGCCCGGGGGTATATTTCCAAAAGTGGTATTGCTGGGTCATATGGAAGCTCAATTTCTGTTTTTTTGAGGAATGCCCATGTTGTTTTCCAAAAAGGCTGGACCAGTTGGCATTCCTACGAACAGTAAATGAGATTCCAAAGATTCCCTTTCTTCCTGCATCTGCACCAGCACTGGTTGTTCTTATTCTTTTTGATGTGTGCCAGTCTCTGTGGTGTAAGGTGATATCTCATTGTTGTTTTGATTTGCATCTCCCTGATGATTAGTGATGTAGAGCATTTTTTTGGCCACTTGTATTTCTTTTTTGAGAAAATTTCTGTTCATTACTTCTCCCCACTTTTTGATAAGATTGAAGGTTTATTTCTTATAAAGTTTTACCACTGGGGCTGGAGCGATAGCACAGCGGGTAGAGGGCGTTTGCCTTGCACGCGGCCGACCCAGGTTCGATTCCCAGCATCCCATATGGTCCCCTGAGCACCGCCAGGAGTAATTCCTGAGTGCAGAGCCAGGAGTAACCCCTGTGCATCGCCAGGTGTAACCCAAAAAGCAAAAAAACAAAAACAAACAAATAAAGTTTTACCATTGCCTTATATATCTTGGATACTAACTCTTTATCTAATGGGTATTGGGTAAATACTTTTTCCCATTCCGTGGGCTGTCTCTGTATGTTGGTCATTGTTTCTTTTGAGGTGCAGAAGCTTCTTAGTTTAATGTAGTCACAGTAAGGTTTTTTAAAATTTTATCTCAATAAGACTCCTTAAAAATCTTCTGCAAGGGCTGGAGTATTAATAGCACAGCGGGTAGGGCATTTACCTTGCACACAGCCGACCTGGGTTCAATTCCCAGTATCCCATATGGTCCCCCTGAGCACCGCCAGGAGTAACCCCTGAGCATCGCCGGGTGTGACCCAAAAAAAGAAAAAAAATCTTCTGCAATTTGCTTTTTCCCTTTAACAAAGTTTCTTGGAGATGTTCTAAATCAAGGCAGAGATAATGTCTTAATTTTTATTTACTTTTTCATTACGTTCATGATTATTATTTTTGCTTACTAATCAGTCCTCCAGGGCTAGTTGTTCCAAGTTTCTCCCATTTCAGACACTATTTACAGTGAATAACCATGAATACTAATCTGAAAGCATCATATGGAAGTACCAAGTTTGTTGTTACATCTAAGGATTTTTGCTAAACTGTTAAGTGAGAATTGTTATGTTCAAATAATATAACTGGGGTTGAGGAGTTTTTGCATTTGAGAGGCATTTTTACTTCCTTTTTTCTCAATTGCCTATATGTTGCTATACATTTGGGATGATTGGTCTTGTTTTTTTTAATCTATCATTTTTAGAACAGTAGATAAGTCCTCTGCCTTTGATATAAATTGCAAGCTTTATTCTAAGTTTGTAGTTTGTCAAACTTTGCTTATGCTTCAGTTTTAATTTTTTATGCAAATTGATTGCTCTTTTGAGTCATTCATAAAATGCTCTCAAAGTTATAGAGAAATTTGCCCAGTTTCTTCAATGTTTTTTATTTCGATTAACATCTAGATATTTGAGTCTTTTGGAGTTTATCCTGGTGTGCTAGTTATGAAGCATTTATCCAGTTATGTATTTGTTTTTGTTGCTCCTATAGTTTTTAAAAGAGCCATGCCTTGAGGATGATACCCAAGGACAGTAGATACAAGAGCCAGGGGGATTGCCCCAGGAAGCATGCCCTATTGCTTCATGAGTGGAGGGGAGAAAGCAGATGGAATAAAGAAGTGATCACTAAGAAAATGATGGCTGGAGGAACCAGCTGGGATGGGAGATGCATGCCGAAAGTAGATAATGGACCAAACATGATGACCTCTCTGTGTCTGTGTTGCAAACTATAATGCCCAAAAGTAGAGAGAGAGTATGGGGAATATTGTCTGCCATGGAGGCAGGGGGAGGGTGGGAAAGGGGGGGATGTACCGGGGATATTGGTGGTGGGGAATATGTACTGGTGGAGGGATGGGTGTTTGATCATTGTGAGATTGTAACCCAAACATGAAAGCTTGTAACTATCTCACGGTGATTCAATAAAATTAAAAAAAAAAGAGCCATGCTTAGCAGTGTGTGTTTGTGGTAGAGGGAGAGGGAGGGAGAGGTAAATGCAGTGCTAGGGATTGAATCCATGCTAAACATGTTCTCTACCACTTGAGCTATCTTCATGGACCCAGAGGGGTCTTTTAGGTCCATATTTAGTTGCTTGAGAGACTATCTTTATCATATATTCATTTCTGGTATGCATATAAGCATTTCATTGTGGTTGTGTATTTACATGTTATAATATTTACATTCATGCTTATGGTATACAAATTTACTGCTTAAGACTCTCCACCACTGTCCTGCTGTCACTTCTAGTTTACCTAGACCCTCCACCACCCCTTGGAAACCTCATTTCCATATTGGAAGTACAAAGGGAGGGTACTGGTGTCATTAAATTAGAATTATTCAACTTCCTTGCTTTGTTTCATTATATTTCACATATGACCGGCATCGGCCATATTTGTCCTGCAACAAATTTTATTTAACATGACCCTCTCTAGGTCCATATATCTTGTATTTATTTCTCAGCTTTCTTCTGGCTCTTTTGTCTGTTTGTTCATATGCAAGTATAAGTTTTATACTGTTATTGTTCGTATTTTTTTAAAACTGGTATTTCATAAGTTGTCAGACTAGTCCTTCCTCATTGCTCTTCCTTTTTAAGAGTTTTCCAGGCTATTTTTGCTCATTTTTCCATCCTGTACTCTTCTGCCATTCTATATAAAAACCAGTTAGTTCAGATTAACATGGGAATAAACGCCAAAGGGCCAAAATAAACTTGGCAATGTAATCCATTAGAGTTTGTCAAATATCAATGCATTTTAAACAGAAATTAAATAAATTGTTGCAATTTCAGTGTATATATTTTTCCATTTAAACATTTTTCTGTTATTACTTTTAAAAATAACATTTATTTTCCTTAAGCATTTATGTGTTGTTGGACACTCCTTTTCCCCCTGTTGTTGTTATTACTTTTCCTCATGAAAAAAATACTCTAAACAAGAACCCTCTAATGAATATCTTCATGCAAATGTTGGCACTGTATTTTGTTTGTGTTTTGAGCTTTCCAGCGGTTGGTGCTTCGTGGTCCCTGGGACTAAACCAAACAGTGCTCAGAAGGCCATGCAGTGCCTGTGATTGAACCCAGAGTACATGCCAGGGATGTACTCAAGCTCCTTAAGCTGTCTCTTCTGCCCTCTTTGGCAATGCTTTTGAAGAAGGATTATCAAGGCACAGGATATAGGCATCTTTAAGATGATGAATACACAGTACTAAAATTTGAACCTGATTGTTTTCCAACAAACTAGTCTATGTTCATCAGCAATTGATGATCTCAGTCATTTGAAGGATCACTCCAATGTGTTGGAATTAAGGTAAAACAGAACCGTTTAGGAAATGAATCTTTCCTCTGAGAATGCTGATAAGGTCTTCTGAGGCTTTGAATTATGATTCAGTTATCATCTGGGTATTTATGATCACAATACCCCCTACCTTCCACTAAAAACACCTTCTGGAGATTAGGCTTATTTATATATATATATATAGGGCTGGATGATGGCACTGGTTAAGCCCAGTGACTTAAAAAACAGCGAGAGTCTTGGAGTAAAGTTATGAGAAGGGTTAAGAGAAATGCAACAAGTGGGCTAGCCTTGGCATGAACAGAAAGGAGAAAAGGTAAGTCTTCAATTCTGGAATGCTGACAAAGTGTGGGGAGGGAGAGTTGCAAAATTCTTTCGATATCCAGCATAGAAAGACTGATTAAACTGTAAGTATCATTTTCAAACTGGCATAAAAAGAGTTAAGGGGTAGACTCAATAAATTCTTCTGAGCCCTAACTTTTGAATGAATACAGGCTACCTAACTGTAGGATAACATTGGTTTGTCCTTTCTGCCTTGCCGCACGGAGCTTAGGTTTGTTAGGTTACTCCCATCACAGTGCTCCCACTCCTCTGTGTTTATTTGTAATTTATTTCTTTGTGCTCTGTTAACTTGTAAATATTGTTTTTATCTTCTCCTTAACTCCTTTGAATAGTTAATTCAGAGCAATGTCCTTTTTGTATGGACACAAGAAGACAATTAATGCTATGCTTTTGTAACGTGGGAGTTAATTGACTCTGAATGATATTTACCTCCTGGACATCTGTTCTCTCAACTTAAGACTTAGTTGCCCTTACTTTCTAGCACCCCAAAAACAGGGTCCCAACGAGGGACTGGAGGGACCCAGGGCAAGCGGTGAGCTATGTGCTACCCTGGCATCGAAATGGGCCTGGTCAAAGTGCCATAATGCTTTAACTGTAAGTTAAGAGCATGGTCATGGACAAATTCTGTCATGATCTGAAAAGTAATAACTAGATTCAGACCCTGCTAGGGTTAGGAATAATTAATCCGGCCTGAGCACTGTAGTCTGAGTCCATGGCGAGATGTTCCCAGGAGAGCCACCCTACAAGACCAATCTCTTACTGTGTCCATACAAAAAAACTAATATTAAGAAGTAGAGGGCTGGAGCGATAGCACAGCGGGTGGGGCGTTTGCCTTGCACGCAGCCGACCCGGGTTCGATCCCCAACATCCCATATGGTCCCCCAAGCACTGCCAGGAGCAATTCCTGAGTGCAAAGCCAGGAGTAACCCCTGAGCATCGCTGGGTGTGACCCAAAAAGCAAAAAAAAATAAAAGAAGTATAATTAAGATGTTAATTGAGTTATTGGATTGAGGGAAGGAGAAAAATACCTTTAGTGGTACTTTGCCCATGAGTAAAAGAAGGGATTTCTTATGTTGATTTTGCTATCTGACTGGGTGTAGCGTTGGCCCCCAGTGCTGGGGAGTTGGAGAGACGAGAGGTTTGGAGAGAGATGAGAGAGAGAGAGCAGGGCAGCAAGATGGAGCGAAGAGACTAGCAAGGGGGACAGAGGGAGAAGGATGTAGGCGAAGAATTCAGGAGCAGGTGCGTGGAGAGAGAGACAGAGAGACCAGGTTACGAGATGGAGCATGGAGAAATGAGTGGGAGAGACAGGAGGAGACAGGAATGAGGGGCAGTGTGAAATTAGAATGGGGGGCTCAGAGAGACTGGAACAGGCGCGTGGAGAGAATGGAATAAACGGCAACCAATCAACCAACAGGCTTGGCTTCTCTTCTCTTCTACTGACCCACTACCCTTTCCTATTCTAATTTACTTTCCCAGCCAACTCTATATAAACCTCCTAGTCCAAACCTTTGAGTAAGATGGTTTGGGGGATACTAAGTTTCCCATCTTGTTAAGTTATAACCACCTGAATAAGTCTGTTTTTCTTGTTCACTTAGTACTGTCAATGTAAACAGTAACTCATATGCTGGGAACAGGGTGGGGAGTGATATTGTTTTGAATGTATGATCATTGGACAGTCTCCCTATGTGTTTGTCTCATTCTCTGTGATCCCCCACCCACCCTGGCCAATTCCCCGTGCTTTGAGCTGGACAGAGGTCAATGGTGCTAGTCCAGCTGGCTTTAGAAAGACCCACAAAGACCCAAATCTCAATAATCTTGTCCATTGATCTACCCCTGACAGTGCCTAGCACATTGGGTAGCTCTATCTGTGTTTAATAAATATATGATTAAATATTTAGAAAAGGCTAAAACCTTTTCTAAAGTCAAAGCTAAAGGACTGGGAAGATCGCTCAAAGGGTTAGAACATATACTTAGCATGTGGGAGGCCCAGGATTGATCCTGAACACAAAGATGCCTTGAACATCTTCAGGAGCAACCCTCGAGCACCCAGCAGTGCTGGGTGTGATTGTGCCTCTCTCCCTGCCAAAACAGCTCGGAGGGAGAAAAGTGAAAATTGAATGCATATATGGTTGACCCCCTCCCCTCCCCTCCCCACAACTACACCTCAATGTTTAATCAAAATGTTTCCAATTCAACACAAGGATCATAAGAAATAGAGGCATTTGAAGGAAATAGAGAAAATATGTGTGGAAATTACTTTTCATATCTATCTTTTTTTATTAATTGGGATTCTGTGATTTATAACACTGTTAATGGTAGCTTTTCATGCACATAATTACGCCATCACACTCATGACATCCCTCTCCCACCAAGGGACCCCAACGCCCCTCCCTTTCAATCTTCTCTCTCCCACCAACTCAGTTGTGTAGATGAGCTCTCCATTGTGTTGTCTTTGGTCCTTTGCTGCTGCCTTGCTGTGTATCTTTAAGTTCCACATATGAAAGAGATCACTTTGTATCCATTATTTTCTTTCTGACTTCATTCAGCATGGTATTTTCTAGTTCCATTGCATGATTTTGTTCTTTCTTATAGCTGCATAATATTACACACACACATACACACACACACTCAGAGTGTCATTTTTTGGTAATGCTGGGAATCAAACCCAGGTCTTCCACAAGCAAGGAATGTAATCTACCACTAAGCCATATCCCTGCCCCTCATATATATATGTCTTAAACTAAGTCTGGTAGTTGCCTGGCAGAGAAAGGAGGCATTATCTTCAAGAGAAAAAAAAGCATAAACTAAGTCATGGAGTTATACATTCAGTAAGCAATGTGTATTCAGAAAATTAAACAATTTCAATGGGCACAGAGAAAGAATAATCTTAGAGCAAGCTGCAGGAGGGACCCAGACAGGTAACTTGGATTTAACTTGTTTAGGGTTCACAGGCTAGTGAAGTAGCTCAAAGGGCTAGAGTTCAGTTCTCAGTACACCATGGCCCCCAAGCCAACAGCACAACAAACACAGGGTCCTGTATGCCAGAAGACTGAAAAGTTTGATCTCAGAATAAATTTGTTTCAAACCTGGTTAAATAGAATCTTGAGCTGATTTTTTTTACAGTTTAAAGGAATTTTTAAAAGAAAAGGTCCAGGGAGAGAGCTTAACAGGCTGAGTGCATGCTTTGCTTGCAGGAGACCCAGGTTCTATTCCTTTATTTTATTTTATTTTGCTTTTTTCAGTCACACCCGGTGATGCTCAGGGGTTACTCCTGGCTCTGCGATCAGGAATTGCTCCTGGCAGTGCTTGGGGGACCCTATGGGATGCTGAGAATTGAACCCGGGGCTGCTGCATGCAAGCACGCCTTTCCCGCTGTAGTATTGCTCCAGCCCCCCAAGTTCTATCCTGAGTTAGAGCACTTGCCTTTCATGTGTGACATCTTAAGTTCAATTCCTGGTGCTGCAAAAATAGACAAGTAAAATATGTGATATTGACTATATAGGTTTAGCAAAGCCTAAAATATTTACTATTATCTGACTGTTTACGGAAAAACTTTACCTAACGCTTCAGTATGTTTTGAGAAACTGAGACTTTATCTTGAAATGGGCAATTATTACGTGCAAATAATAGAGAAAGGATATATTTTAATTTAGGTTCTAGAAGGTAAGATTTGGTGATAGAATAGGTTGGATTAGGGTAGTATTGAGTAAGGGAAAAAGTGCAGGAAGTCAATTAAGGTGTCACTACAATGGTCACCAAGATGGCTATGAAGAACATCGAGAAAGGATGTCAGAGGCTAGGTAGTTCAAAGGTAGGATAAATGGCTGTTTAACTGTAAAAGGGAAGTTAAAAAGGAGATGATTAAATTTCGCTGTTGTTAGAGATGTTTTGGGCTTGTCAAAACTGTAGATCGTTTGGTGTAGATATTTATTATGACCAAACAATTGTGGCAAGAGGACACTAAATTACCCTGGTAATAACATGCTTCTCTGATATTCTGTCTGTTCCTTCCAGCTCTATTCTGACTTTTTCTTACAAAATGAATGGAAAGGTGGAGATTTATTTATTTATTTTTTTAACATATAAGCATTTTATTTATTTATTTATTTTTTTAATTTATTTTATTGAATCACCAAGTGGAAAGTTACAAAGTTCTCAGGCTTATATCTCAGTTACACAATGCTCAAACACCCATCCCTTCACCAGTGCCCATATTCCACCACCAATAAAAACAAAAACAAAAACAAAAGCAAAAACAAAACAAACAAACAAACAAACAAACAAAAGAAAAAACAGTATACATCCCACCCCTCACCCCCCAACCCACCCCGTAGGTGAGTGATAATTTCACTTCCTTTTCTCTTTACCTTGATTACATTCCAGATTTCAACACATAACTCACTATTGTTGTTAGAGTTTCAAAACAGACTCACTATTTGTGTTGGAATTTATCCCCTAAGAATACAGCTCTATTAACAGGGAAATATTTGATAATAAGTTTTCCACTGATGAGAATGAAGAGATAAAATGTCGCGCGGCCGCTACCGGTTTACAATTTCTGTATTATAGTAATTAAGTCCGCAAAGATTTAAGTTTGAAAATGAATCATTTCCCTTCCTGGAACAGCATGTAGCTAAAGTTAGTTCACAGTCTCCATACATGGGTGCAAGCACTTGCTGGAACCCCAATTCCTAAAGCTGTCTCTGGTTCCCGCTCGCTCCACATCCACCGGCTCTGCAGAGGCATGGGCACCCGGGCCGAAAACCCGGCCGGCCGGAGCAGAGCACGGGCCCCGACTGGGGCTGGCCCTGTATCCCGCGGCTGTTTCAAGTTCAAAGCACACATTTTTTTTTTCGCGCCACAAGTTCATACCTTCTCAACGGACCCACAAAATGTTGGACACCACGCCTTCTCCCGGAGGGGAGAGAGACAAAGAAGGAAGGTTATCTCCTCCGTTAGCCGGCGTGGGGCAAAAGCTTAGTTCACAGTCTAAGGTGGAGATTTAGAAGGAATAGTTTTCTTATAGCTTCACTGTAGACTAAATAGAAAATGTTCTCTGTATTTCAGATAAATCACTCAAATGTTTGGAATGTGCATTGAAAATTGGGCAATCCAAACTACGTTTTTCTGTAGTTTCCATTATTAGTGTTCACAGTGATGACGGTGGACCCCACAGGTGACTTATGTGAAGCAGAAAGGAGAAGAATGGTCACTTTCTCCCCATCTGCCTTTGCCACCCGGGACCCAGGGTTACTGGGTTTTACTGGGTTCTTGTCTCGCCTTACAGAAAGGAATTTCAGGAGTAGACAAGCAGTGAAGTAAATAGATTTTATTTGGAGGGTTTTTAAGGTGGAGAGAGAGAGAGAGAGAGAGAGAGAGAGAGAGAGAGAGAGAGAGAGAGAGAGGCACTCAAGAGAGAGTCTGCGCTTCTCCAAGGGCGGAGAGAAACCCTATACACATCATAGCATTAGACATGAAAGCATGAAAGCACCCATCTCAAGAAGGGAGATGGGGAAGACACATGTGCTCAGGTGCCACATGTTCTCGGCCACATGGATGCCAGAAGCACATGGGCTCGGGCAGCTTATGCACGCCCTCCCTTTGTTCAAGGTCGCCTTTCTAGGGTTTCTCCAACTTGCCCCCACGTGGAGCTTCTATCACTGTATCACTGTCATCCCGCTGTTCATCGATTTACTCGAGTGAGCACCAGTAACGTCTCACAGCCCTGAGATTTTAGCAGACTCTCCTTACTCGTCATTCTCAACAATTGGAGGCTCTTTCAGGGTCAGGGGAATGAGACCTATCGTTACTGTTTTTGGCATATCGAATAGGCCACGGGTAGCTTGCCAGGCTCTTCCGTGTGGGATACTCTCAGTAGCTTGTAGGGCTCTCTGAGAGGGATGGAGGAACTAAACTTGGATCGCTGCATGCAAGGTAAACACCCTACCTGCTATGCTATTGTCTTCTAATTCTTTTTGGATATATTTTGGATATAAAGCTATAGTCTTCAACATCTTAAGGGCAAGTGGTCCCCATCCCCCTTTCTTCATAATTTCTCTATAATAATATTTTCTTAAGAATAAAGAAACTTGGGCAGGAGCAATAGTACAGCAGGTAGGGCGTTTGCCTTGCACGCCGCCAACCCGGGTTCGATTCCCAGCATCCCATATGGTCCCCTGAGCACCGCCAGGAGTGATTCCTGAGTATATGAGCCAGGAGTAACCCCTGTGCATTGCTGGGTGTGACCCAAAAACCAAAAAAAAAAAAAGAATAAAGTAACTTTATTCAGTAGTTCAAAGATGTTGCTAGGAGGATGTGAAAGTGCCATCTTCTGTGGCCAGCCATTTGCCATTTCTCCACTTGTTGCCATCTAAATCGGAATGGGTAGGCAATGGAAAGAAATTTATGAACTCAAATCTCTTTTACTGTTGGAAGAAATATTTCAGTAAAACATCTGTTTTGTTTTTTTAGGCCACACCAGGCAGTGCTCAGGGCTTAATCCTGGCTCTGTGCTCAGAAATCACTCCTGGAGTGTTCAGGGGACCATACGGGGTGGGGTGCCAAGGATAGAACCAGAGTGGGCCACATCAAGGCAAAAGCCCTACCTGCTGTGCTATCACTCCAGCCTCCCAGTAAGACATGTAAAGTAATTTTTCTTTACATGAAAATGGTACAGTGGATTTTCTGTAAGAAAAGTGGATTCTTTTCAGAAAGTAACAGTCCTTGAACATCAATATTTTTGTTTTACTATTTTACTATTTAATATTTATACAATAAATTATAATATTATAATTATAACATACAATATTATATATTTTAATATTTTAAATTTTTTTGGCGAGGACAGGCTTAGAAACTTTAGTGAAACAATTCTTGAATCTGAAGTACAAGGATTTCGAAAAAAAAGTGCGATTATTCTAGCCAACAATTTAAATAATAAAATCCATACCAGAATTTCTTTTCTGTTAAAACGAAGAGCTGCAAAAGCTGTTTTTAATTGTATTGTGAATTAGGGTGTGATGCAAATGCAAAACAAGCTTGGCTGCTTGTTTATGAGAATCTAAGTCAGCTGCTAAGTTAGCCTAAGTTAGTGATCATCCCGTTTTTTCATTGTGCAGAATCTTTGTGACTTCTAACTGAAAAACTATCTCACTCCTGAATCGGATTTCAAATTTTAAAAATGGACTAAAAAAAAATATGTTGTCTTGAATAACTTGGGTCATGGGCCCTCCTAGGCCTTTCTGTAACGCCACTCAGGTCCCTGCAAGGAAACGTCTGGTGACAGAGCAGACAAAAATGTTACAGTTCCTAAGAGCAACGAACTAGAAAAAAAATTCTCTCCGTTTGTGAAACCTTGCCTCTTCAGAAAAGTGTGGTTTAGGGCTGGGTTTCTCTTCCCTCTTTTTAAAGGCATTTTCCTCAACGGCTTGATTCTGCTACACTGTTCAGAGCGGTAAGCTGTTTTCGCTTCCCCTTGCCCCCTAAGCAAAAGCAAACAAAATGAAACAAAGCACACAAAACACAGCAAAAGAAAACAAAATAAACCAAAATTAAGCAAGCAAGATTATGCAAATTCGAGGGGGGGAGGTGAAAGGCAGAGTTGCAGAGAGTAACGAATTACAACTCCCATAAGCCCTCGCGGGACCGCTCACGGGCCTCCCTCCGCCCTCTCCTCCCACGCTCGGCCCCGCCCCTTTCCCCCGCCTCGCGCTTGCTCAGAAAGGCCCGAGCTGAGTGGGGGGGCGGAGCCAGAGCGTGGCGCCTGGAGAGGAGGAATAAAAGGATCATAGACTCCCAGCCCGGCCTAGAGCGGCTCTTAAGTGGCGGGGAGAGCCGGGCGGGCGGGCGGGGACCACCTTCAGAGCTGGCCGCTGGCGGTATCATGGCGACCCGGAACCCCCCTCCCCAAGGTGAGCGGTCGGGCCCCGAAGTAATTTCTGAGAACTGGCTCGCTGCTCTCGACCTTGGTCCCGGCGGGCCTTCCCCAGGCCGAGGCTCCCAGTGTTCTTTTTCTTCTTCTTTTCTTTTCTTTTTGTTTTTTGAGGCAGCGCTTATGAATATCTCCTTCCGACCTAGACTCCCCCCTTTGGCGGAAGGTGGGCGCCGAGTGACCCCCACCCCCACAGCCCCACCTCCCGCCTTCACCTCCATCTTCAAATGTGCTGCTTGTTTCTTAGAATTTTAAGAGGAAAAAAAAAAAAACAATGGCTTGACTTGGAAGTGATTTCTTCTTGCCAGGCCCCGACCCGATTCTGTTCAGTGGGAGACCCTCGTTCTCCCCCTGGTGAACGTGGACCCTACCGCTTAGACAGTTGGCGGTGGGGGTGGGGCGCTGGGGGAGGGGGCACCTCTCCCGACTAGGAAAGTAACGTGACCCTGAGCTGGGGATGTGGGCAGTGGCCCTTGCGTGGCGTTGTGAGTCCCCTGGGCCTGGCTGCACCCTCCCAGCCGGACCCCGTGTGCCTCTGGGGAAGGAAATGCCCTTTGCTGTCCAGGCCCTGGCCGCAGGGACTGCTTTGAACAAAGTGATGGTTCCATGTGACCACTTCGAGCTTGTAGGCCCCAAAGTTGTGCTGAGTTGTAGCAGACCTGGGGGGGGGGGAAATCTGCATAAGACATTTCCTAGTTTGTGTTGACTCTAAATTTTTCTTTTCTTTTCTTTTTATATTTTGAAGAATATGAAAGTGATGATGAATCTTACGAAGTGTTGGATTTAACTGAGTATGCAAGAAGACATCACTGGTGGAATCGAGTGTTTGGTCACAGTTCCGGACCTATGGTAGAAAAATACTCTGTAGCCACCCAGATTGTAATGGGTGGAGTGACTGGCTGGTGAGACCATCTTTTTCCTCTAATTTCATTGGGATCCTAACTGCTGCTCTTTCGTACGTGGGTCAGTGGTGTGCACACTTAGTGTGTGCTGTTAAACCCAGGAGCGCTGACCCTGGAGGCGTTTCCTCTCTGATTGGTGTGATGGAGACTCAGACTGGGGAGAGAGGGCACCAGAACCCCGCCCCAGGGCCTACCTCTGTTATTAGTGTTGAGAGTCTTTCTTTGTCTATTGCCCCTTTTTCAGTGGGTCTGACTCAGTGATAGTGGGGAAAGAGGGAAAAAGATGTAAGAAGTATTTATGCCCAAAGAATTTTCACTTGTTCTTTGCTGAGAATTGGAAAATCCTGTGAGAACTCCCATTGTGGGCAAATGCAACTGTCTAGAATTGCCAGTCGTATAGAGGGAGTAGCTTAAAATTCTTAGTGAATTAATGATTCAGATGATTCATTAATTTTGTAGACCAGTTTAGATGAGCGTTTCTCAACCCTTTTTCCACCTTGGTCTCCTTCTGACCTTGTTCTCTTCCTGTGGTCCACAAGGATTATCCTGGGGGCTCTATTATCCCCATTGTCCAGAAATTCTGGTTTAGATGATAATATTTAGGATAAGACTTGTAGAATTCGATTCTTTATTGGAATTAACTGATTGCCCTGTAAAATCGTATTTGTGATTAATAAATATTAACCTAACTAACCAGTTAACTCTTTAGGCCACATGATTACATAATTGCTACTGGGAATCTAATTACATTATTAACTAGGTCAGAAACAGATTTGACCTTTTTTTGAAATGTTCACGTCTACAGAATTTTTGAAGTTAGGAGGATGCTTACCTTGTGAATAATTTTTTTCTTAGACTGCAAGTTAAATCCATCTTAATTGAAATACAATTTTTAACTTAAGCATGACGGTTTTTGATAATATACTTGGAAAAATGGCAAGCTCTTCTGTGCTTTTTTGTAAATACCATTTTATGGTAGAGGCACTCATGAAAATTCTGTGATGAGGAAGTGTATTGATTCATAATGTACATTTATTAATACTGCTTATGATAATAGTCTGCAATTAAAAGATGCTTAGTCAGGGCCTGGTTTGTCACATAATTTCTGTAAGCTGCTTATTCCTTGATCCCAGTAAGGGACCTAACCCCAGGGTTAGGTCCTCTGCTTTAGTAAACTCACAGTTTGGTATCATATAGATGATTGTGTTATTAAGGCCCCATCTTAGAAGATATTAAAAATAATTCAGGGGCTGGAGTGATAGTTCAGCGGGTACAGCGTTTGCCCTGCACTCAGCCAACCCGGGTTCGATTCCCAGCATCCCATACGGTCCCCCAGCACCTCCAGGAGTGATTCCTGAGTGCAGAGCCAGGAATAACCCCTGAGCATTGTCAGGTGTGACCCAAAAAGGAAAAAAAAATTGAGGGTGCTGGTGCGATACCATAGGAATTAAGGAAGTTTTCTTAGACACAGCCAATTGCAGTTTGCTTTCCCATAAGGAAACATAAGGGAGAAACCCCTTATGTTCCTCCCAGCACCTGAGAAATGATCCTTGAGCGCTGCTAGGTATGACAAATCCCCCTCCTGCCAAAAAGTCTTTAAACTTAAAAAAATACGAGGAAGTGAGAAATAGAAGTATCAGATCACTTTTTAGGCCAAACTTGGGGAGAAGCTCCATAAACTTACAGGAAGTTTTGGAAGATCTAATGCCATCAAGGAGTGAGCAGGTTCATTTTAGTGATTTTATGCCACCAAGCAAAGGTTGAAACATGTTTGTGGAGCATACTTCTTGGAATATTGCTGAGACCTGCCTGCTGCTTACCTCTTCCACTGCCATTCTTAAGGCCTTGGGGCTAGCTTTTCTGCTCAGGTTCATAGTCTTCAGGTATGTGTGGATCTTAGCCAAGTGTTGGTCCAGGAGCTATGTAATATGATTCTGGTATTACATTAGTTATTTATTGCAAAGATTTTAAGATTTAATGCATGAATTTCTGAAAATTTCTTATGGTAGAAAACTGATCTTATATGTTAAGGATAGCTGGCTGACAGCAGTTAAGATCGATTCATGACATGTATGGGAGACTGAGGAAGTTATATTTATCTGTAGGTAGCTGTAGGATTTAAGTTTTTTGTAAAAAACTAAAACTAGCATCGGGATTAGTGATTACCAGGAGAAATTGTGGAGATATGAAGATTTCTTCAAGGGTTCTTACAGTGGCCTGGAAGTAAGGTAATGGTACTCTTGTTTTGTTTTGTTTTCTTTTTTTGTGTGTGTGTGCCAATGTGGTGATACTCAGTTATTCCTGGCTCTGCATTCAGAAATTACTCCTGGTGATTTTTGGGGACCATATGGTGTGCTGGGGATTGAACCCAGGTTGTCCAGGTGCAAGGATAATGCCCTACTTGCTAGACTATTGATATAGTGTAATGATAATGATAATAATAATAGTAATAATAATGATAGTGATATTCTTGAGAGTGGAAAGAGCAAGTCACATTGTTTTATTTTTCTTTTGTTGTTCTTGTTGTTTTGTTTTTGGGGGGGCACATCTTGTGATGCTCAGGGCTTAATCCTGGCTCTGCACTCAGGGATCACTCTTAGTGGGCTCCGGGTATGATATGAAGTGACGGGGATCAAACCCAGGTTCGTTGTGTGCAAGGCAAGTGCCCTTCCTGCTGCAGACCCCCATGTCACATATTGTTTTGAACATGTATATATAGAACTTACAGTCAGATGGACCCAGAGGCATTGAAGAGAGTCTGATATGCACATGAGGTTGCAAGCCTGGGAGATGGTGAAATTGGAAACTTACAGATTGGAACCTTAGCAGTAGTTGTTTTGGTTCAAAAGATTATGTTTGCTTTGGCTGTTTGGTTGTGATTCTAGGGATTGAAGAAGCCCGTCATATCATTGGAAATGTGATTTTTTTTTACATTTATGAAAGTGAATTAATTTCCTAGGACTATGTTAACAAAGTGGAAGATTGCTTTAAACAAGAGAAATTAATTTCTTTGTAGGCCTGGAGGCTAGTAGTCTGGAAGGGGTCAGTAGAGTTGATTCCTTCTTGAAGGCCCAGGGAGAACCTATTTCATGCTTGTCTTCTAACTTCTGGTAGTTCCCAGCACTCCCTGGTATTCCTTAAGATCTATCATTCCAATCTCTGCTTCTGTCATTTCATGGCCATCTTCCTTCCGTCTCTGTGCCTGTATGAAATATTGGATTAAGTTGTACTGGATTTAGCATCCAGTACTAACTCTAGCATAGTGTCATTTTACTTAAATGCATTCTGCAAAATTCCAAGGTCACATTCTGAGATTCCAGAAAGAGTATAAATTTGGGGTGGGGGTTGACACTACTCAAGCCAATACAAAAAGCTAGGATTCTTTTGCACTTGGAATTTCTGCAAGGATCTGGAAAACTGAAGTGAATATGAGCTCATCAAATGAGAGACTTAATCATAATAGAGATATGTATGGACATTCTTACAGGATCGATGAGACAAAGCAAGTTGAAAATGAGGTATGGGTAAGGAAGTTGTGAGAAATATGTACTAAAGTTCAATCCTGAACGTGGAACCTCCAGCTAGACCTTAAGGTGCAGAAAAACTTTAAATTGGCAAGAGCTGGGTAGGAACCCCTAGATCCAGAGAGATGAGTAGATTGGGTAGCATTCATGACCTATTTGGAGAGTGAATTAGAGTAGAAGGTTTGGGTAGAGTAGGATTTGAACATATGTATAGAACATCTTTTATTTATTTATTTATTTTTGGGGTCACACCCGGCATTACACAGGGGTTACTCCTGGCTCCTGCACTCAGGAATTACTCCTGGCGGTGCTCCGGGGACCATATGGGATGCTGGGAATTGAACCCCGGTCGGCTGCGTGCAAGGCAAATGCCCTACCCACTGTGCTACAGCCCCTTTATGGAACGTCTTGAGTGTATTAAAACATTTTTATTAATGGAAATTTCAGCTTATACAAATGTGGAAGAGAGAAATTAACTCTTGAGTTCAATATTGTTGGTTTTTATTTTCCCTGCATTCTATGAATTCCCCTCTTCTCCGTCCCTTGAAGCACTTCTTGGAAATTTAAGTTGGGCAGTTTTGACTAGCTTGTAACTAGAGGGAAACATTGAGGGTTTTGGGGTAGGCCATGTACGTGATCCAAGCAATGAGAAGATAATAAGGTTTAATAAGGAAAGCAGTGAAGAGGGAGAGAGTTTATTAGCTCCTCATTGATTGTTCTTATCTTCTGTCATTTCTTTCATTAAAGGTGTGCAGGATTTTTGTTCCAGAAAGTTGGAAAACTTGCAGCAACTGCTGTAGGTGGTGGCTTTCTTCTCCTTCAGGTATGTCAGAACTTTAGGCCTTGGGAACTAAGAAAATTAAGTTTAGGTAGTTCATTTATATTTTAATAGAAGATGGAATTTTTCTTTGGGCATCAATTTATGGAAAAATTTAAATAAATTCTGAAAACTGGCAGCTGCCATGAAAGAACAATTTGAGTACTTCTAAATTCTTTAAGCATAGTTTGGTCCCAGCTATTAAAAAGACAGCTATTAACAACTATTAAAATTCAAGTTTCCTCATTTTTAATTGCTCAAGTTTTCCTTGAAACAAATAACAAAATAAAACGTTCATCAATAAAGTAGTCTACTAATCCTGACCATTTTAAACATAATGAAAGTTTATACAAACAGTAGATGAAATTAAAAAGGTCTCTTTCCTTTGCCTGTTTTAGTAGCCAATGCAAGTTTTATTTCTCAAGGAAACTACTATTAGCATTTTCTAACTTTTTTTTAACAACTAGGGAGTCATAGTAATATAGAAAGTGGAAAATTGGGTGTAAAAACGATCCATAATCTTATTTCAAAGGGAGGTGAATTTGAAATTATAGTTTTCTTCATATTCCTATACATAGAAGGTTTTAAAATGTTCTGCTGTTGGAGGATATTTTTCAGGGTATTATCTGGCATTCATGCCAGTTTGTCATATATTTTTCCAAGAATATCATCCCTTGAAGATCAAATATAGTAAATCCCAAAATTGACAATTTCTGAGAATGAATGTTAGCAACATTTTTAAAGATACAGAGAACTGTTAGTTATACCAGAATTTTAAAAATGATTGACAGCGGCAGCAACCAAAATCTGACTTCATCTAAGCCATTGATCAGTCATTACATAAAATATAAAGGGACTGAATTTATATGCATTTAATACAGATTTTGAGTGTTTACTAGATAGTTTTCATGCAAATGTTTATTTTCTTCTGGATATTTTTAGGAGTAATTTCTTATTGTAAGAGATAAAAAATAAACTGATACTGATAAGAACAGATACTACACTTGATCTTAGCCAAAAGGCCAAGAAGTGATGGACTGGAGCGATAGCACAGCAGGTAGGGTGTTTGCCTTGCACACGGTCGACCCGGGTTCGATTCCTATGTCTCTCTCGGAGAACCTGGCAAGCTACCGAGAATATCCCGCCCACAGGGCAGAGCCTGGCAAGCCTACCCTGGTATATTTGATATTCCAAAAACAGTAACAACAAGTCTCACAATGGAGATGTTACTGGTGCCCGCTCAAGCAAATTGATGCACAACGGGACTACAGTGCTACAGAGATAAAAATAAAGGTTAATAATAAAGGTTAATAGCAGTTCAGTCTTTTGGGTAAATATGTCAGTTGTATAGAAGAGGATTTTATTTATTTAGATTTTGACTTGGTTTATCAGGAATGTATTCCATAACTATTTGAAAACTCATTTGTCATTTCTCTTTAGTACAAAGGGTACTTAGGCAGTTTCCTAAATTGTTAGACATTTCAATCTACTATATATGTCAGTTCTTTAGAAGTCCATTTTTGTCCATTCAAATCCACATTTTGCCATTTCCACCTACTTCTTAATGCTTAGCCCACATCATTTTTTTTTTCTTTTTGGGTCACACCTGGCGATGCACAGCGGCTACTCATGGCTATGCACTCAGGAATTACTCCTGGCAGTGCTCGAGGGACAATATGTGATTCTGGGAATCGAACCTGGGTCAGTCGCATGCAAGGCAAACGCCCTACCCGCTGTACAGTGGCTCCTGCCCCTATCCCACATATTTTTTAAATTTCTAAGCAGAAAACAAAAGACATGTCTGTATTAAAGGGATTTCCCTCACATACATGGCTTGCCTTGAAAACTCAGTATAAAGAAACCAAAAGAAAAAATAGAAATAACAAATGGCCTTTTGGCTAATGAGATGTACGTCTGTATTTTTATAAGCTAAATATTACTTAGAATTTAAAAATATTTTAGTTACTCAATATTAAGTTTTTTTAGTATATATTTATCATACTGTAAAATTGTAGAATTTATCATATTATAAAATAGTGGCATATATGTTTTAAAATATTTCATTGTGGGGGCACACCTGGCTGTGCTCAGGGCTTATTCCTGGCTCTGTCCTCAGGGGTCATTCCTGGTGGTGCTTGGAGGACCATATGGGATACTAGGGATTGAACCGAGGTCAGCCATATGCATGGCAAAAATCCTGCCAACTGTACAATCTCTGGGTATTGTCATTTCTTAATTGTGTTAGATCATCCCCAGGGTTCACTCTATCTCTGTGCATAAATTTATGTCTTTACAAAATCTGGGAATGCTATGATCAATATTTTTTTAAATATTTGTTCCTTCCTGTTATTCCTTCTGAACATTGTTGTAGCTACATACATGTTAGGCTTTTTGATATGTATTAAGGTTGTGTTCATGTATTTGTCAATCTTTTGTTTTCAAATCATATGAATTCTAGTAATCTAGCTTCAGATAGTACTCTTTCCTCTACCATCAAGCTAATTCAGTAATTTATTTCAACTCTTATATTTTATAATTGTAGAATGTCTATTTGCTTTTTTTATTTTCATTATCTCTAATAAGATTTTTTTTTATTAATTACAAGTACAGTTTTCTTTATCTCATTGAGCATTCTCAAAAGTTACACTGTTTTATTAAAGTCTTGATAATTTCAATATCAGTGTCCTCTCAGGGTCATTGTCTGTTGATTTGCTTTTGAAATTAGGCCACATTCTCCTGTTTCAAATTTTGTTCTGGTCGAACAGAATGTTATGTTTTGGAAACGGGGATTTTGTTCCATTCCTCTGAATACCTTGATTTTAATAAGTAGTTAATTTGGTTAGACTCAAATTACAAGCTAAGTTTCACTTGTAGGCAGCTGCTCAGCCCTCAATTCATTGATTTTAGCCTTAGATGGAGGTTGCTTAATTCTGCTCCATGCATATGAACAAACTCAAGCTCAGTGTTCTTGGGTTGAGATCACACTTTGGAGCTCCCCTTATCTGACACTCTGACACTCTCCTTTGTTGCAGTTATTGTCCTGGGCTTTGTCCTTTGGTTCAGGACAGAAAGATTGCATGCATTCTTTTGAAGCATAGCCATTCTGCTTTACACCTCAGGATAAAGTGAGGAAATTAGGCAACTCATTTTCTTTCTTAAGTTTCAGCAACTCTTCAAAATCTGTTTGCTTTTTTTGAGTCTGGGACCCTTGCATTTATTTATTTTTAAAATTTTTTTTTTATTGAATCATCATGTGGAAAGTTACAGAGCTTTCAGGCTTAGTCTTAGTTATACAATGCTCAACACCCATCCCTTCACCAGTGCACATATTCCACCACCAGGAGCCCCAGTATATCTCCCCCCCAAACCCCCCCGCCAGCCTGTGTAGCTGATAGATTTCACTTTACTTTGATTACATTCAATATTTCAACAAAAAACTCACTATTATTGTTTGGAGTTTCCCCCCAAAGTGGGACCCTTATATTTAAACTGGGGTTTGTGCGTCTGGAGCAATAGCACAGCAGGTAGGGCATTTGCCTTGCACGTGGCTGACCCGGGTTTGATTCCCAGCCTCTCACATGGTCCCCTGAGCACCATCAGGCATAATTCCTGAGTGCAGAGCCAGTAGTAAACCCTGAGCATCGCTGCCTATGACCTAAAATGCAAAAATAAAATAAAATAAAATAAAATAGAATAAAATAAAATAATAAAATAGGGTTTGTGTTGCTGTCTACCATAGGTCCCTAATGTTCATCATCACATACATGTCTGTGACCCAAATTACTGAGTCAAATATATCAGGAAAATCATTCACTCACTATCTGATCATTTTGTTTTGCTGAGACCAGTGTTTAAAATAATAGTATAAGTGCCAATAATTCTTTCTGTTAGAGTCAGTCACAGTGACTCCAACAGAAACCTAAGATTCTCAGATAGGAGCAGATAGTTTTATTATTTGAAGTAGATTATGTGTGGTTCATAGTGTGGCATTTAAAGATTACAAAGGCTTGATTAGTGATTTATAATCACATAAATGTTCTGGTTGTTTACTACTCATGTAATTCTTTATATTTTTATCTCATTATTTAGAGACTTAATAGTGTACTATCATATGCCCTATGTTCCTGTTCAGATTTTGTATGGTCTCAGTAGTACTGTTTGAACTTTTTCTTATGGCTAATTGATATTTTGCTATGATTTTTTTTTTTTTTTTTTACTTTTTGGGGCCATACCCGGGAGTGCTCAGTGCTTACTCCTGACTCTGCACTCAGGATGACTCCTTCTGGAAGGCTCTGGGGACCATATTGGGTGCCAGGAATAGAACCAAGGGTCAGCTGCATGCAAGGAAGCTCCTTATCCTGTGTAATGTCTCCCTGCCCCCAGCTATGATTTTTATTAAGATTAATATCATGAAACTTGTATCATTTCAAATGTAGTTACCAGAAAGTATTCTGAAGAGTTGGGGTTATGGAGGAAGCATTAAAAGGTTACTTTAGATTTCTTTAGTTACTTGAGAACTGATTGGCTTCTGAGTCCATATAATTAAGCATATATTTAGTTGAAAAGCACTTTTTATTAGCTATATAATTTGGATAATTGTTGGTGTACAACATCTCACAATCTCAGGCCTAGCTAAGCTTGGATATAAAAATCGTTTTTCTGTTACTATTACTGTAACTGACTATGTTTCCCTTTATGTAACTGACTTTGATACTGTTTCTGTTGACTAAGTTAATTTGCATATTCTGCCTATGTGGCTGAATATCATTGGTTAGAACATTAAACTAGTTAACTAAAAGGGGCTGAACAGGCTGCTCTGGATCACAACACCAGAGATAGTTTGTGATCCTCCGAAAATTATTTCTTTCGTGTGCATATCTCAATGCCTCAGACTGCCTAACCAAACCTTGCTACAGCAGATAATAGCCATAACTTTTTAGCTAATTCCTTATTTCAGAAGTTAATACCATTATTGTATGTTTTAATGCAATTTTTAAAATATTTTCTCATCATGTACTTTTTTTTTTTTGCTTTTTGGGTCACACCCAGCGATGCTCAGGGGTTACTCCTGGTGGTGCTTGGGGGACCATATGGGATGCCGAGGATCGAACCCGGGTCAGCCGCGTGCAAGGCAAACGCCCTACCCGCTGTGCTATCGCTCCGGCCCCTCATGTACTATATTTACATATGTTCCTCACATCTAAGTAATTATTTTATATGAATGGCTGTTTGCCCAGGTCTTGAGGAAAGCTCTGTGAGGGTGTTACCTATGTTTCTCTTGTTCTTAGCAATAGCTTGGGGGCCTAAAGTAGTGCATGGCACAGAACATATTAAATAACTGGTGATTGTGTATCTATAAGCTTCAGAGATATCTTTATATAAATGAATAGTATTAACAATCAAGTTGGTTTAGAAGTAAACATTTCTATTACATTTTTGCAGATCGCCAGTCATAGTGGCTATGTTCAGGTTGACTGGAAAAGAGTTGAAAAAGATGTAAACAAAGCAAAGCGACAGATAAAGAAACGAGCAAATAAAGCAGCACCTGAAATCAACAATATAATTGAAGAAGTAAGACAATGTACATTTTAGACTACCCTCCTCCCCTTTTTTAAATGGGTCTTGTTTAGCTAAAATATGTACTTCATGGATTAGCTTCTTTTTGAAAAAATTGATGTTTTTGGTCATGCATAGAGTGTTAAGAAAAATTTGGGCACAAGTCACCATTTAAATCGGTCTTTAAAATTTCTTATTTAAAAATTTAAAGATTATTGTTTTAGTTAAGGTACTATGTTTATAGTAGTGCTAACTTTTTATGGTCTTGATGTACAATTACTGCATCTCACCACCACATAAAGTGCCTAATACTTTTCTACCACTGTCCTTAATGTTACTTCTAGTTTACTGCCTCATTACCCCCAGACCTTTCTGTACTTGGTAATCACAGTTTCCTAATCCAAGGCCTAGGATTTGTCATTGTTTAAAGTACTGTCTGATTTCTTGTATTGTTTTTCTATAAACCACAGGTGAGGAAAGTTATAAGCATAATAGTTATATATATGTTTTGGGGAGGGAGATATTCTCTCCCCCCCTTCCCCCCCAACTTGTTAACATGGTTTGCTCTATCTCCAGCCTTCTCTGATTTTCATGTAAAAGTTGATGGATTGCAGTTGTAACTCAATGGTAAAGGTTGTGCCTTGCATGTATGAGGCCCTGCCTGGTTTGATTCCTGGCACTGCAAAAAACGGGAGGGGGGAGCGAGGGGAGGGCTGATAACATTCCTTCAGAAAGATTTCTTTTTTACAAGTGTGTAGACATGGATGTAGTAACCCAATTTTTTCCCTTAGATACAATAGTTTGAAATGTGTGTATTTTATTTAAAAATAGCATATTTGTGTTGTTAATCTCAGTTTATATCTGTATATTTTCTTATAGGTAATTTATTAATGTTTCTTTGTTCTGTACTTACCCTGTTTTATTTTAGCAATGTTAACTCATTTAAACATTTAGAAGACAAATATAGTGGATAGATTACATATGTGTATGTATATACATATATATTCTTACCTATTTATCTCATGGTTCATAGTTTGAAACATTTGCTTGTTTTTTTTTTGTTTTGTTTGGGAACCATACCTAGCAATGCTCAGGGTTTACTCCTGGCAGTGCTCAGGGGAACTTAATGGGATGCTGGGGATCAAACCTAGGTCAGTGACATGCAAGGCAAACACCCAACCAGTACTATTGCTCTATCAGCTAAAACATTTGCTTTTTTTAAAAAAAGTGTATTGTAGTTAGGCAAAATTATTGTAATAGTGTTAAAGTATATGCTATTGATGTACAAAATTTCTGTGCCCCACCATCACCACCAAAGTGCCCAATACCTTTTACCAGTTTTACTTAAGTGTTTTGAGACTTTTTTTTTATCTTTTTGGGTCATACCCAGTGATGCTCAGGGGTTACTCCTGGCTCTGCGCTCAGGAAACTCCTGACGGTGTTTGGGGGACCATATGGGATGCCAGGGATCGAACCCGGGTCAGCTGCATGCATGGCAAACTCCCTACCCTCTGTACTATCGCTCTGGCCTCCTATGTTTGAGATTTTTACTTTACTGTTAGTCTTGTGTTTCAGATTTATACTTTATATTGCTAAACTGCTTAAGACATCACGACTTTTTACTTTGAGCACATGTCACCATTAAAATACAGATATTTTCCTATACAGTTCTAATTACCCTCAAAGTCCTCCCCAATTGAACTTGGTTTAATATTTAATGCAAAATATTTTTTCATAGAATATCTTTTATGCCTGTCTCCAATCAAGAATTCTGTATTGCATTTGATTGTCATGTCTCTGAAACCTCCTTAAACCTTAAACATTCTCCTTGCGTCTGTTCCAAGCCTCACCTCATATTTCATGACACTGACATATTTTAATTATTGAGGCAGAGTATTCTAGAGTCTGGCTTTAATTGCTGCTTCATGATTGTGTTCAGGTTAAACGTTTTATCGAGCTGATATTTTAAAAGTTTTTTGTTACTATTTTTTGCTTTTTAGGCTGGACTTGGGAGTGTTTGTTCAGCAGTGAACACTTCTGGCCACCCACCTGTGAAACATGTGCAGTAGCACTTTGAGCTGTCTCCCTAGCACACAGTGATGTATTTTTGATCATGGACACTTTTTCTTATGGTCATTAAAGACTAAGGCTAAGCATAAATACCATTGTACCTGCTGTGGTAATCTATTAAATAGTTGGGTGCTAATAACTTGTTTAATGTACCATTTATGCCTAGTAGCCTTGTTTTTTTATTCTTTATATTTTTGTGGAGGTGGAGATTGAATTTAGGATCTCTACTACTGACCCACTTCCCACCATAGATATGCTTCTTTTTACCTGTGATATTATTGCTATCCAGAAACCTCTTACCTCCCATAGCCAAGGAGTTTAAGTTTGTAATGGATAGCTTGGTGTCATGTGCTGCTTGGCACCATCAATAGTAGGTGCAGAAGAATTTTTGCTGAATATTTATTGAACTGAGGAAAACAGCTAGAATTCTTAGGTTTAATAATCTGGATTTAATAATCAAGACTGAATTTAAAGAAATTTTTCCTTATAGCAGTAAAATGCATATAACAAAGTTTACTATTTTGACTGTTTTTAGGAGCATGATTAAATTATGTTCAATGTAATCTCACTGTGTGCAACCTTAGCCATTGTCCATTTTCACAAGCAGAAACTAACCGTTAAGCAGTAATTCCCTCTATTAACCCCTTAGACCAGCCCTTCTAAACCTCTGTTATCTTGTCTTTGACTGTTGATGACTTTGACTGTTCACATAATTGGAATCATAGAACATTTATTGCTTATTTAACATAGTGCATTACTTTCAAGATTTGTCCATGTTACTGCGTAATTATGATCTTGTTTAAACTTTGTTTCAGGCAACAGAATTTATCAAACAGAACATCGTGATATCCAGTGGATTTGTGGGAGGCTTTTTGTTAGGCCTTGCATCTTAAGGACATGAATGTGCTATCACAGTGAAATCACTGTGAGAAGAGAAATGGTGGTGACAAAGGGTCTCAACATTGTGTGCTGCCACGTTCTGCAGGGAGATGAGAAACACCTAGTTGGACAGTATCAAGCTCACAACGTAGCATTTTGCCGTTAGAAGCTTGGCAAACAAACTATAGTATCTGCTATAAAACAATCTGTATGGTTTGTGTACAGTAGTAGTCCTGGGCAAAACATGACTTTTGTTATTTTTTTAAAATATGCATTTGTTTAGAAATTAGCCCAGAAAATATCATCATTGAATAGATATGGGGAGAAAAAAAAATCGCTTGGATATATTCCCCGGTGATATATTCTTGTTTCATTTAAGTAAGATTTTTTCATTGTGCTTTATAGTATATTGGCAATATTTAAAGATTGTGTTATAGCTTTAGCATTAGGGCTGACCTTTTTTAAAGTTCCTTAAACATTATGAATGCCCTTTTGTGGAAGAATTTAGAAATAATAGAATCATTATCAGAATTTAAGCTGTCTTTTCTTGCAACTCTTTGCTTATATAATAACTGTACTGAACAATATCAAAGAAGACTCATTTGATTTTTTTAATGTAAAATTATAAAAGTATTTAACCTGTTCCTGGGTTTGATACCCAACACTGCTAAAGAAAAAAAAGTATATAAGCTATTTTTTTTTTATCAATTTATTTATCCATGTAGGTTGGACAAAGGTAATTATTTTGAAGGTTCATATTGTTAGGTCACTGACTCATTTTGTTAACTGAATGAACTTTCTTTCTTCCTAAAGTCCTAGTTATTATGTTGACCCCTTTTCAGAAAGATAATGCCATGTGAAGTACTTAGTATATTGCAATTTTTAAAAACTTGAACAATGATTTTCAGCATAATTATGAAATTGTAACTTAAAGAGAATTGTCTTCTTGATGTAATCTGTGGATTGCAACCCTGTATTGGGCCACAGAACTGAATGTGTATGGGGGTTCATAAAAATCTTAAAATTTGTTTTAAAATAAATTTATGATTTATTATCAGTAAATGTTTGCTTTGTATATTTCTTACCTGTATACTTGGGGCCACATAAAAGTTTCTTGGACGAAAAAGGCTCAATGTGAGTGAAGAAAGTTTTAAGAAGCCTCCTATTGATCTGTGTGTGTTGGAATGATGGATGGTTTAATAGCCTTGGGTGGACTCTTTCTGTTTGCTTAAAGAGGGTAGATACTGGGGCGGGGGTATGCTGAGTGATTTTTTTTTTATTTTTCTAAAAAGGGAATAATGCCAAATGTGTTTGATTTGGGCAAACTGATCTTTTCTGAGATATAGGTGCTTGACATTTGGGTTTTGGGTGGCATGATGTTGATTAAGCACTAAACCAGTCAACTTAGAGATGGCATCACAGTCCCTTGGAGGGACCTTTGTCCTCTAAAGTTTTCTATGTTCTTTTTATTCAGAGTTTTAGTTTCAAATTAGGAAAAACAGCAGAATGACACATTAAAAATGTCAGAATGAAAAGACTTTGGTTATTTAGTCAATCTTCTTTTGCTAGGAAGTTCTCGTAGTGTAGGAAGTTCTGTGGTATTGAAAACATGGAGCAAATTATATTTTCAAGATTGGTTACAGTTTGTGCTTTCATTATCAGGGATGCTTTAAAATTGAATATGGGGTTGATCTTCCTTTTTTTTTCTTTACTTTTTAAATACAAAGCAAAACTCAGACTTACTTGGTATGAAGTGATTTTGCTTATAATTATTGTTGTTTTTGAGCATTTCTGCCTTGTCCAAACTTTATTGTTTAGTAGCTTAAAGGTAAAAGTATTTTACATTAGGTAGAACCTTGGCTGAGTTACTGTGTCCTATGCTGTGAAGATTTCATCTGCTAGTCAGGCAAGCTACCGTGGGGAGCTCCAGTACCTAACTCACTTCATTTTATATATGTATATTATATATATAATAGATATAGATAATATAGTTAAATATAACATATATTGTATAATATATTATCTATGTATATAGATTATATATAGTCTATTCTAGGTATAAAATACTAGGAAAGTGGTGGCAAAAAACTGCTCTCTAATAGACTAAAGCATTTATATATGAGAAGTTATGTAATAATATAGGAGACCCTGGTACCTGATTTAATGGCAAAAGAGGAATAAGGTTAACTACTTTTCAAATCTCAGCATGAATGATAACTGAAAAAGATATAAATTAATTTTAACTTTCCTAATGGCAAAAGAGGAGTAAGGCTAACTAATTTCCAAATCTAAAGCATGAATGAAGACTGAAAAAGATACCACTTAATTTTTACTTCCTCCCTCCCTCCCTCCCTTCTTCACACCCTTCCACCTTCCCTCCCTTCCTCTCTCTCTCTCTTTCTCTCTCTCTCTCTCTCTCTCTCTCTGTCTCTCCCTCCTGCTCTTCCTTTTCTCAGTGGTGTTTATAGGATTACTCTTTTTTTTTCTTTTTGGGTCACACTCAGCAATGTTCAGGGGTTATTCTTGGCTCTGCACTCAGGAATTTCCCCTGGTGGTGCTCAGGGGACCATACGGGATGCTGGGAATCAAACCCGGATCGGCCGTGTGCAAGGCAGACACCCTACCTGCTGTGCTATCGCTCCAGCCCCTAGGATTGCTCTTGGGTCTTTGATTGGTGGTTGCTCCTGGCAGTGCTCAGGGGGGAGCCATGCAGTGACAGGATCGAACCCAGGCCTCCCACATGCAATTTGTATGCTTTGCCTGATGAATTCTCTCCGTGACCTCTTACCTATGTTTTCAGATGTCTATTGATTTATTACTTGTATCCAAATGCAAAATACCTGTACTCTTAATAATGTCTCCTATTCATTATCCTCATTTTGTGACTTGTTTAAGGTGTTTCCACACTAGATTGACAACACTTGAGGCAGCTTATGTGCTAATCAATACATGGAGATACATGCTGTGTAATGCTTTCTTCATAGTGCATACTCAGTTAATGTTGTGAGCCAGTGAACAAGTATGTGAAAAGGATATTACTACACTAGATTAGGTATCTATCTATAAAGTCAATTGCTCCATCAGAAATGACTTGGGGCCTTGGAGAAAAAGGCCTACAGTTTATCTAAATGAACGATTTTTATGTGTGAGGCATAAAAGCAGTTTGTAAGATTAATTAAAACTTGTATATATGGAATATAAGTGTTCTGTGGTTAAGATTTCACAAGATATATAAGGACATTTGAGTTTTATTTTTTGTTCTTATAGCTTTTTTAAAAATTTTATTTATTTATTTATTGCCTTTTGGGCCATACCTGGCAATGCACAGGGGTCACTCCTGGCTCATGCACTCAGGAATCACCCTGGCGGTGCTCAGGGGACCATATGGGATGCTGGGATTCGAACCCGGGTTGGCCGCATGCAAGGCAAACACCCTACCTGCTGTGCTATCACTCCAGCCCTTGTTCTTAAAGCTTTTTGCCTTTCAATCACTATTACTATCATCCCGCTGATCCTGGATTTGCTTGAGCGGGTTCAGTAACATCTCCATTCGTCCTAGCCCTGAGATTTTAGCAGCCTCTCTTTACTCGTCCTTCCCAGCAGTGCCGCATTAGAGGCTCTTTCAGGGTCAGGAGAATGAGACCCATTATTGTTAACTCTATTTGGCATATGAATATGCCACGGGGAGCTTGCCAGGCTCTCCCATGTGGGCACGAAAACTCTTGGTAGCTTGCCAGGTTCTCGGAGAGGGAGAACTAGGCTATAAAAAGTCTTCCGGGAGCTTGGTTTTATAGTCTGAATGGTGGCTGTTGATGGGATTACACAGCGCTAGGGGCATTTTCTGGGTGTGACCATCTAGCTACTGGAAAATGAGGGATCTGGGCGGAAGAGGCCCAGTCCCTATCCAAGCAGGCTTGGATATCTCAGCCTCGGGTCCTGCACACCTGGGTTCCTTCATGCATGAGGCTCATTCGAACATGTGGAGAGGGGCCTTGAGCATGGTTGTGGCTGGGTTCCAGAGGTCTTCATTGCCAGGGCTCTGCTTGGGTTGGGGAGGGAAACTCAACCCACCCCTTTAAATGGATGGATTTTTTGTTTTGTTTTGCTTTGGGGCCATACTTGGCAGTGCCCCGGGCTTACTCCTGGCTTTGTGCTCAGGGATCCATCTTGGTGGGCTTGGGGGACGATATAGGGTGCCAGGGATTGAAGCTGGGTCGACTCGCCAGGCCCCACAAGGAAATGATTTTAATGTGTTTTCTCATTTCAAATGCAATATAAATTAAATATTTTACTATAGGAAAATACAACTGCATAAAGAATATATAGTATTTTTGACATGGGCTGGAGCGATAGCACAGCGGTAGGGCATTCGCCTTTCACGTGGCTGACCTGTGTTCAATTCCTTCACCCCTCTCGGAGAGCCCGGCAAGCTACTGAGAGTATCGTGCCCACACAGCAGAGCCTGGCAAGCTACCCGTGGCGTTTTGGATATGCCAAAAACAGTAACAATAAGTTTCACAATGAGAGACGTTACTGGTGCCCGCTCGAACAAATCGATGAGCAACGGGATGACAATTCCAATTCCAATTTTTGACATATTCAGAAATAATTATTGTCGGTATCTTGGTGCCTACTCTTTAGAGTCTTTTCTGCCTGTGGACATTTTGTATAAACATTGAGACAGTTGGGGCTGGGCCAATAGTCCAATGGGTAGGGTGCTTGCCTTGCATGTGTCCAACCAGGGTTCAATCCCTGATGTCCCATTTTGTCCCTTGAACATCACTAGAAGTGTATTATTGAGTGCAGAGCCAGCAGTAACCCCTGAGCACCGCCAGATGTGCTACCCCCCACGCAAATTGCTACTGTTTATGTACTATTTTATAGCTTTTTGTTATATTTTAGATATCACTGTATCACTGTCATCCCGTTCATTGATTTGCTCGAGTGGGCACCAATAACGTTTCCATTTGTCCCAGCTCTGAGATTTTAGCAGCCTCTCCTTGTCTTTCCCAATGATTGGAGGCTCTTTCAGGGTCAGGGGAATGAGACCTGTTGTTGTTAACTGTATTTGGCATATCGAATACGCCACGGGTAGCTTTCTAGGCTCTTCTGTGTGGGCAGGACACTCTCAGTAGCTTGTGGGGCTCTTCCAAAGGGACGGAGAATGTATATCAGAGAATACAAGCAAGTATGTTAAAACCAAACACATGTGTGCTGCTTTAGGCACATCAGTGGACTAGACCATAAAATATATTTTAGATATATTTTTAATAATAGTAGGTTTATGCAGAGTCTCTTGCCCCTGCGCCTGGCTGTCTTCACCAGGGCCCCTCATAGGGGGTGGGTTGAGTCTCCCTCCCCGCCCTGAGCAGAGCCCCGGCAGCCAAGGACCTCTGGAACCCAGCCACAGCCATGCCCAAGGCCCCTCTCCACAGGTTTGGATGAGCCTCATGCATGAAGGAACTGACAGAGGAACCCAGGTGTGCGGTACCCGGGGCTGAGATCTCCAAGCCTGCTCGGATAGGGACTGGCTCTTCAGCCCAGATCCCCATCCAGTAGCTAGGCAGTCACACCCACAAACTGCACCCCTCCCTTCCTCCCCCTGTGTGTAATCCCATCAATGGCTAACATCCAGAGAGTATAAAACCAAGCTCCCGGAAGACATTTTATAGCCTAGTTCTCCCTCTCTGACAACCTGGCAAGCTACCCAGACCTTCCTGCACGCACGGGAGAGCCTGGCGAGCTCCCCATGGCATATTTATATGCCAAATACAGTAACAATGATGGGTCTCATTCTCCTGACCCTGAAAGAGCCTCTAATGCGGCACTGTTGGGAAGGACGAGTAAAGAGAGGCTGCTAAAATCTCAGGGCTAGGACGAATGAAGACATTACTTTGCCTGCTCAAGCAAATCGATGATCAATGGGATGATAGTGATAGTTATAGGTTTATGTTACATTTATGCTAAAAAAATAATAGCATAAGTGGCCACTGTTGGCCCTTTTTATGATATAACCATTATTTACAATTTTATGTATATATAAATATATTTACACTTATTTTTATTGTCTAAGTTTGAATTCTGAAAGGAAATTTGGTGCACATCGTTTCCCCTGTCTTTTTTGTTAATATATTTTTAGTAGATACCTTTATTGTTTTAAGTACCATGCTTTTTGAATTTTTACCAACTTTAGGTAATATCTGTTAACTCCCTGTAATTGATGATGTAGAAAATAATAGAAGAGGCACACCTCTTTCCTGTGCCTGTCAGATTTAGTTTTTGTTAGTTTTTATTACTTTTGTGGTAATTTAAATGATATAATTCTATACAATTATTAAGAGGTATATAGAGCTACAGGATGAGGAGAGAGAAGCTTCTAAAATCTTAGGGCTTGGACGAATGGAGACATTACTGAGGCCGCTCGAGAAATTCAGTGATGATGATGATGATGATGATGATGATGATGATGATGATGATGATGATGATGATGATATGGAGCTATATAAATTGATCTGGAAAGATCCACATTAGTAATAAAAACAGATTAAAACGTTTGCCTCTGATTTGAGAAATTATAAAACTAAGCAAAATTTTGGTTAAGGATATTTAAGAGGTTATCTCTGACAGGTTGGTATATAGGGTTTTCACATTGCTTTTCTAATATTTTTATGTAGTCTAAAGTTATGCATGTTATAGTTTGTAAAAGTTAGCAGAATTTGGAATAAGGAACTCGTTATTTTGTAGGTTTTTGCTACATGTGATGGCTTTTTCTTTTTAACTTTTCTCCTGTATTCATTTAATTTATTTTAGTTAATTTAGTTTTTAGGCACACCGGGCTGTGCTCAGGCTCGGTGCCAGGGATCACTTCTGGCTGTACTCAGGGGGCATTAGGTGTTGCTGGGGATTGAACAGGATCAACTCTTTGCAAAGCCAGATTCCCTAATCCCTGTACTCTCTCTCTCTCTTTGGCCTCTGGATTTTTTAAATACTGTTTTCATCAAAGTTTAAGGAGACACATTCAAGGACTTGTAACATAGTTTAAGGAATAAGTAGTGTTCAACTATAAGCATCTCAGAAAAGGAGCATATCTGTACTGTGTCTCTCCAATTCTTGTGTTTGTCCCAGAGAAGTTTCAACTATATTACTTGTTTTTTTTCTGATATTTGCTATCAGAAAAACAGACTCCTAATAGACTTCCTACTAGGAGAAGTGACTTGTCTAGAACTTCCCCATATGGTAGGTGTGACAGGGCTGGAAAGACAGTAGTAGACAAGGCAGGGCTCTCTTGCCTTGCACACACTCAACCAAGGTTTGATCCCTGCCACCCCATATGGTCCTCCAAGCCTATCAGGAGAGATCCCTGATCACAGAGGCAGGAGTGATCCCTGATCACAACTGGATGTGGCCCACTCAAAAAATTAAAACATATTTGTATATATATACATATATATATGCACACACACACAACACACACATGATAGGTTTTGATTTAACTCTGTAACATTGGTGTGCATCCTAGAGTAACAATTTATCAAGTTCCTTTAAAGGAATTTACTATTATTAGAATTATTTATTACCATTCAATAGGAAAAACAATATTATTTTGAAGGAATTTATTAACTTCCTTCTCATGCATTCCTTTATGTGGATTCAGCTGGTATCAAGCTTTCACCCGATCTTGCATCTATCTCTGATGTGACTGCGCTAGTCATAAAGACTCCCTAAAATGTTCATATCCTAATGCTCCTTCAGAAAGAAGTGAACCCTTGCGAACACCTTGATTTTGGCCTAGTGAAATCTATATTGGACTTCTTACCTCCAGGGAACCTTTAAGATAATTTATGTTCCTATATGTTTTGAAGTTTGTAATCATCTATTGCAGCAGGATTGAGAAATGAATACTGGCACCACTGAGTTGTTTCCTCTTGCAATAAGGGAACTGGTGGCTTTGTTTCAGTCTGCACTTAGGGCTTAGAGTGGGTAATATCCTAGTCAGGGAAGTCCTGTATTGCTACAATTCTTAGGAGAATGATGCAGTTGGAAGCCCTCAGCCACTAATGCTGTAAGGTTAAACGGTATCTCATTTAATCCTTTTAACAAACCTATATAATATTCAGATAAGTGTTTTAGGTGTCTATTACCATACCAGTACATCCAGGGGAATGGGTGTACTGGCCCAAGAAAAAGGATGTAAGCGAGACACCAACATTTGCCACTATAGTGAGTAAAACCTAAGCCAACATGGCATGTATAAAACAATAGTTAGGGGCCGGAGAGATAGTACAGCTGGAAAAGCACCTGCCTTGCGTGTGACTGATCCAAGTTCTATTCCCAGCCCCCCATACCGATACCTGAGCACAGAGCCAGGAGTAAGCACCAAGCACAACTGAGTGTGGCTTAAAAACAAAAACAAAGAAACCAATGGTTGATAGCTGCTCAAGAGTGAAAGGGCAATAAAACAAATTCAGGACTGAAATATTTGAGTTTGTTTCAAAACCTACTGATTAACTTACAACTTGAGTGTACATGCATATTAAAATTTTAAGAGCAATTCCAGGATAAATTTCTATCTTTAAAAAATATTTGAAATATATAGATATATAAAACCCTATATGCCAAAAAATTGAATATATAAAAACATATTTTTGTATATTATATACATGTACAAATTGTATTTATAAAAGTATATTCCAACTGTACAACAAAGCAGTGTAAATGAAGGCAGAAAAAGAAGATGAAAGAAGCAGAAAGCACAGTAAATTGAAAGCAAATAAGATGGATAAAAAAATCCAAATATAGCTGTAATCACACTTCAAAAGGCAAAATGGACAGAATTCAGTCTGCTTTTATGTAATCATTATTATTTTATGTAGATTCAAGGAGTGGGTTAAAAGCCATAAAAAGCAAATGTTCAGTGGAAAATTCCCCAAGCCTCAAGATACATATCTATATGTATGTAGAATAAAGCCTCTTCATTTTCCTTCTAGTTCTTCCAGCCCCACTCCCAATTTGGGGTATACTTATCAACTATTTCTTATATCCCTAGTGTTCTTTCTTGGATTTCTTATATCTTTGGTTGAACTATTTTTTCAATTATTCTTATATGTGTGGGAAGTCAACTTTCTGATTTCTTATATGCTTTAAGGAATTTTTGTACTCATGCAATTTAAGACATGTTTTTCTCTCAGAATTTTAAGGACATTGTCTCATTGTGTTCAACTATCTAATGTTGCATATTAGTCTGATTTTGAATCTTTTTCAGTAACCTTTTTTTCCTTTGAAAACCTTGTGGATTTTTTTCTTTTACCTTAGTTTTGAAATTCTGTAAATATGTAAAAGGGAGCTTTAGAAAGCTTTAGAGAACTTTAAAAAGTCTGTTAGTATAGTCCTTTCACCATAGTTCTTTTCATCACAGAGAAAATACACATAGCTAGCATTTAAAAACCAAAGCCCAGTGGGAGAGTCTAAATCCATTCCCTAGATTGTGAGTTTGAGAGTCCAAAAATAAAATGAGAAGGAGAGATTCAGAATCATAAAACTGAAAGGCTATGATTTTCTTTCTTTAATTTCTCTCTCTACATTCTTTAGATTCCTTCATTTTGAATATTCATGTCTTTGTCGCAAGCAAATTGTACTTTAATTTTTTTTCAGGTTTTTTTTTTTCAGTTTTTGGTCCACACCAGGTGGTGCCCAGGGCGAACTCCTGATTCTACACTTGGAGATCACTGCTAGCAGGTCTCAAGAGACCATATGTGGTGCTGGGGATTGAACTCAGGTTGACTGTGTGCAAGGCAAATGCCTTACCCACTCCACTATCTCTGTGACTTCTTCTACTTTAATTTCTTGATTTTAAAGGATTTTTCTGGTGCTGGGAATTGAACCCAGGGCCTCATTCATGCAAGGCAGATTCTCACACTGAGCCACATTCCTCTTCTGCATATTGTCCTTTTAAGTAGACTATTTTTCAGGACTTTGGGATTTACAGAGAATTTGAGCAAATAGTAGAGTTTCCATACATTTCCCCAAGCACACACACAATTGTCTCTATTAATTATATTTTAGGTTAGTGTGGTACATTTGTTAGTTAATGAACCTGTACTGACTGTAGTCCATACCTTATTCAGATTTGATTTTCATTTAATGTCTCTCCCCTGTGCCCTCAGCCTTTTTTTGGTCTAGGATTATATCTGGGATCATGTGACATTTACTTAACCTGTTAAGATTTTTTTTATATGCTAGTTTCTCAGGCTTCCCTTGTTTTTGATGGGCTTGGTTGTGTTGAGGAATACTGGTCCAGCTATACATAGGATGCCCCACTACTGGAATTTGTGTGATGTTTTTCTCATGATTAGACTGAGAGTCTGAGCTTTTAGAAAGAAGACTATGGAGGTAAAGGGCCATTAGGAATGATATTAAGTTGTTCTCTGGGCCATGAGAGCTACGTCAGTGGTACTTGGGCCATGTAGTACTAGGGATTGAACTCAGGGTCTTAAACAAGCTAGGCCTGTGTTCTACCATCCAGCCTCCAAAGTGCCATATTAAAAATCATATCATGTTAAGGATATATGTTATCAACACAGTTCACCACTGTTGATGTTAACCTTGGTCACTTAGCAAAGGATGGTGTTCTGCCTATTTCTTTTTTTTTTTTTTTGCTTTTTGGGTCACACCTGGTGATGCTCAGGGGTTATTCCTGGCTCTGCACTCAGGAATTACCCTGGGCAGTACTCAGGGGACCATATGGGATTCTGGGAATCAAACCTGGGTCGCCTGCATGCAAGGCAAACACCCTACCTGCTGTGCTATCGCTCCAGCCCCTCTGAGTATTTCTTTAGTGTAACAATACTCTTGTTCCACCTTATTTTCCTTGTCTTGTTTAGAGGAAAGTTACTATGAGGAGTTTACAGTTCCTAGACTGTTTCCTTGAATGGAGAGTATCTAATAAATCAACTGAACCCAAAATACGGGAGATTTGTCTCCCACCTATTCAATCTTTTGTGTCAGTATGAATTTATGAATATTTTTTCTACATCAGGTTACATGTTTTAATATCTGGAGGGCTAGCTAGACTCCATAGTTGTTTATACTTTTCCGGTGTTTGTTAATTATTCTTCCTTGTTTATTCTACTTGAAGTATTTTATATTGAATTCCATTAAAAATCTGAAGACATTTCATCAGACTTGTATTAATTATATATACTATTTTAGGATTGACAGCCCCAAAAGCATGTCTTGCCATTGTTTCAAGTCTGTTTTTCATCTTTTAGAGGAGTTTTGTCTTTTTCCTCATAAATTGTAACACTTTTAACTTTATACCTAATATTCTTATTTATTCTTTAAAAATGTGCAGTTTCGGGGCTGGAGCGATAGCACAGCGGGTAGGGCGTTTGCCTTGCACGCGGCCGACCCGGGTTCTAATCCCAGCATCCCATATGGTCCCCTGAGCACCGCCAGGGGTAATTCCTGAGTCAAGAGCCAGGAGTGACCCCTGTGCATCGCCGGGTGTGACCCAAAAACCAAAAAAAAAATGTGCAGTTTCTATCATATCTGTGAAAATTGGGGTACTATGGATAGAATATGATTATCTTATTGAAGCAGAAATCCTGATTCCTCCCCTTTTTTATTGTTATTGTTTTGTTTGAGGGCCACACCCAGTGATGTTCAGGGGTTACTCTTGGCTCTACACTCAGAAATTACTCCTGGCAGTGCATGGGCAACCATATACCAGGGATTGAATCTGGATTGATCACAAGTGCCCTACCTACTGTACTGTCTCTCCTCCCCCCCTTGTTTTTTGCTTTTTTTTTAGGTCACACCTGACAATGTACAGGGGTTACTCCTGGCTGTGCACTCAGGAATCACCGTTAGCGGTGCTCAGGAGACCATATGGGTTGCTGGGAATCAACCCAGGTTGGCCATGTGCAAGGCAAAGGCCTTACCCACTGTGCTATCGCTCCAGCTCCTCTCCTCACTTTTTAAATTGACTTTTTAATTGTGGTAAAATACATGCAACACAATGTTTATAATTTTAACCATTTGTACGTGTGCAACTAAAGCATTAAATCTACTCACCATAATGTATACCAATCAATGTAATTTCCCAAACCTTTCATTCATTATGCCCAGCATAAATTTTGCACACATTAAAGAGTAACTTTCCCTTTCCCTTACCCCTTGCCCCCAATAACTATTCTGATTTTTATATCTCTGAGTTTGCTTATTCTTCATATAAGTGGAATCATAAAATTTGTCCTCCTGTTTCTGATTTTATTTAGCAGTGTTTACAAGGTCCATTAATACTTGCATTTATCAAGAGTTCATTTCTGTTTATAACTGAATAGTATTTCCTGATCTTTTTTAATCATAACATTTGATAGTTCCATTTTCACCCAACTCTCCACCTGAACTATTCTTTTTTTTTAAGAACGTCATTTTCTTTCTTTAAGTGAAATTTGTAAGGGTTATAGTATGGGGTGTTTGTCTTGCACACAGCTGACCCTGGTTTGATTCATCGCACCACATATGGTCCCTTGAACCTTGCCAGGAATGATACCTGAGCCCGGAGCCAGGAGTAAGTCCTGAGCACCACCATGTGTGGCTTGAAAACAAAACAGAACAACTAAATGAAATTCTTAAAGGAAATACCTCAGTGTCTTAGAACTCATGCCTTGCACAGATATGGTCATGAGTTAGCCCACGTGCACCACGCAGATTATGTTGGCTCTGCTATTTGAGGCTGGAAACTTCGCTCTGTGATCCCTGGCACCGCAAGTGATTTCCAGTATACCACAACCAGGTATGTGCAAAACCCATAAAGGAGTGTGACTCCAGTGAGCACAGCAAATAAAGAGATGTGTAAGCTCCAAAGCCAGGAAGTATAACCCCTGGCAAGCACATGGGTGAGCATCATGACAGCTTCCCTTTGTGAGCCCTGCAACCAGAACATGCATGCCTCAGTTAAAGTACGAGCAGGCATAAAAACACAGCTAAAGAAATACAAACCTTGGTAGCCCTGTGGCCAAGGATGTTAGCACTGCAACCTGATGTGTGACCTACCTATAGTAGGTACCAGAACCAGGCTCTTATGTGACCTTGGGTCATCACAACAAATCAGCAACAATGAAGGGAAGGGCTGGGAGAGAGTAAAAATAAAATTTTAAATGAGAATTTTCATCTAATGTTGATTATAAGTAAATATTGAATTGGTCATTGTTGCAGCACAAAGACATACAAAACAAATGAAAGGTTAAGGGTGAGGAAACATGCAGTAAGAGTCTGATAAAAAATTAGGAATTTTGAAATATTTATACCACACAAAACATAATTAAAGAACAAAACATCTCTTTCTGTTTCCTTTGATTATGAAGCCCAAGGAATCTTACTGTGTAAACAAATCTCCAGTGTAGAAAAATGAAGTCTATTGCTTGTTGCAATTCATTACAATCTGCACGTTATAAAGCAGGATAGTTAAAAAAAATAAGGTAATATTTAAAAATAGGACACAAGGAAATGGTTAGGAATGTCAAGGTCTGTTTATAAAAAATGAGTTGTGGACTGAACATATGAGTAGCAGGTAGGGTGCTTGGGAGACTCACTTGAGTCTGACCACTGACACATCATATGGGTCCCTGAGCCCCAACAGGAGTGATCCCTGGAACCACAAGGTGTGGCCGCTAAACATAAAAAATAAAAAAGACATGTGTCTTGACCTAATTTGTCACCAGCATTACTTTTGGAATGTTTAGCAAATCTAAATAAAATTAAAAGAGAAAGTATAACACAGGGATGTTTAGCACTACTATGGCTGTGATGTGCAGGTAAATTTGTACGTCAGTAGTATAAACTCAAACACTATTGGTAGTCTAGTACAGAAATCAAACTTATAATAAGCCGGAGAAGTACTATCTCAACATTTTCTGGGGAGTGTGAGTTAACGAGCTTGAGAGTTTTATGATACAGTCAAGCAACAGTTTTCATAAAGTTGGGGCAATTTACAAGCTCCACAAACTTTCTTGAACTAGCTTGCAAATTGTTTGGGAGGTTTTTTGGTTTTTTTGGCCATCATTGTGGATAGTGGTCCTTCCATTGTGGTAGTGGTGATTTTTGACAGGAAGTAACAGAGATAGCACTTTCTTATTTGAGACTTGGCGAATTCCTACAAAATCCTTTTCAGATTATTGTACCCACTGTTTTAAATTTGCTATATGCACCAGGATGAAACAGGCTGTTAACTCTCAGTATCTCAAAATTCTAACTACAAAATAATTTTTACAAAATGGCTTTGTATATTTCAAAAGTAAGTCCTCTGAAAGTAATAGTATTTAAGGACTAAAGATAGCAAAGTGGATAAGGCACTTGTCTGGCTGACCCGGGTTGGAACCCTAGCACTCTTTGGTCGCTCCCCACCTCAGCTTCCTCCAAGAGCACTGCCAGAGATGATTTCTGAGCTTAGAGCCAAGAGAAAGCACTGAGAACTGGAAGGTCCCCCCCCAAAAAAAATATAAAAATGTGAAAAGGACTGGGGACTGGGGCCAGAAAGATAATACAGCGGGTACAGCATTTGCCTTGCTTGTGCCCAACCCAGGTTCAATCTCTGGCATCCCATATGAAGCCCTGAGCATCACCGGGTGTGACCCAAAAAGTGGAAGAAGGAAAGAAGAAAGGTGGGGAGGAAGGGCCTGGTAAAGAAGTTCAGAATATGTTACTCAAAATATGGGGGCTGGAGAGATAGTACAGCACATAGGGTGTTCATCTTGCATGCATCCAACCCAGATTCAATCCCCAGCACTCCATTTGTGCCCTGAGCACTACCAGGAGTGATCCCTGAGTGCAGAACCAGGAGTAAGGCCTGAGCACCTCTCCATATGACTTGAAAAGAAACAAAAAATTAAAAAGTGAAAAACAGTGACCCTTTGGCATGTTGAATATTTTAAATTGAAGGCATTTGAGAAAACAGTTAAGTAGGAAGGTATATTCCTGGAGGAAAGGAACATCCTTCTATGAAAGATGAGAAGAATCCTAACAAGCAGGTCTTCCTAAATGTTCTTCACTTATCTCACACTCTTCTTCTAATCCTATTGTTTCTCCACAACTGTTCACACTCTGTCAAAACCAGTATAAAAATAGATCTCATTGTTTCCTCTCAGATATTCATTTCCTTATCTCCTTGCCACATACAACTCATAGAAAGTGAATATGTGTGCTTTCTCTCCTGTTTATCTGTCAGTCTAATTTTCAGATCAGCTCAAGATCCCTAGGAGGATCAAGGAAATCTTTTCTCTCTCCTAACCCGGAGAATTTCTGGTTAATTGTATACGAAGAAACAGATTTTTACCCGTTCAGCTTTAGACAGAGAGTATAGGTAATTTTGTTTTCTCTACAGCAAGATGGTATTGGGAGTTAATTTTTTAAAATTTTAATTTAATTTTATTTGTTTAAAGTTGTTCACAATAATGTACTATGTTTAACATTCCAATACCAATCCCACCACCATTACACCTTCCCACCACCGTATTTCGAATGTTTCCACCCAACCCCCAAACCCTGCTCCCAAAGCAGTACTTTGTTGGGGACTGCTTAGGACCCTGAACAAAAGAGGACCCCGAAACCTTTACCCTGGACAAACCGGAAAATTCCATTACCAGCTTTGCTTGACCTGAGGCACAGGTGCCCTTGTGACAAAGGAAATAGCCAAACTCAAGAGGTAAAAGTAGCCCAGGGCAGTTAACTAAGAGACGCCATTAAGCCCCCCATTAAGTAGAATACCTTCCTCTACCTTGTGCATTCCTCCTGCCAGATGCTCCTGCCAGATAGACCCTTGCCTTCCCCTCCCCACTATTTCTCAACCTACTCTTGGAGAATGTTGTAAGCCCACCTAATACACCCCGAACCTTTCCTTATTTGGTCTGAGAAGACACTTCCCTGATGATTGACAACTTATGTACCAACCCCCTGCTAAGAAAAGTATAAAGCCAGCGTGGCAGTTAATAAAGTTGCCCTTGATCGGCATGTGTCGTCTTGGGCCCCCTATTTATTATCCTCACTAGTTTTATTTCAGGTCGGAACCGCTCACAGAACCCACCCAATTAGGAGCGCTTTCCACTGTTGTCTCTCCGCGGGCCGGAGAGATCTCCGGGGGAAAGCGCAACTGGCGCCCAGCGTGGATTCGTGAGAAAGGTCACCGATCGGACGGCAGAGCGACGAGTCCGGAGCCACTCGTAAGACGTCAGGTACTCCCTCTAGGGCGACGCAGAGCTAGGTTAGTCTAATAAGGTACCTTTCCACCGCCGTCCCATCCACCCCTCTTAAAGATGGGGTCCCGTGTTAGCCAGGAGGCTGGATTTATTAAAGGCATTCAGAAGAATTGCGTGATAGACATCTCGAGGTTAGGAATAGGGTTATTTTGAAGTTCCTCCTTTTTGTTCACAAGATTTGTTCCTGGTTTGTTGTTACTTGTCCCACTATCAATTGTGTTTCTTGGGAGCGGGTAGGCTCGAGCTCACTTCCCATTTTGCTTCTAAAGGGTCGGAGGCTGACAAAAGATTTATGCTCCAATACTGGTCACTCCTCAAATCCATTATCACTGGTGCCCACAACAACCCCCGTTCGGCCCAGATTATTAGCACGGCCCAAGAGCGCTTAGAGGTGGTCTCCAGGGGCTGTTCCCATGCCGCCTCTCACGCCCAATCCCTCTCGGACCTTCCTACTGTTGCTTCTGATCCCTCCCCTCCGAGACCCGAATCCCTGCCCCTGGACAAGGGCATGATGACTTTAGAAATCAACGGGAAGGAGCTTTCGGGTCTGATTGACACTGGTGCAGATGTAACGATCATTGCCAAAAAAGACTGGCCAAAAGAGTGGCCCCTCACCTCCTCGCTGACTCACCTTCAGGGTACAGGCCAATCCCAAAACCCTATGTTAAGTTTGTCCGCACTTGATTGGCGCACCGAGGAGGGCAAATCCGGGACTGTATGCCCTTATGTTCTGCCTGGGCTCCCTGTCAATCTCTGGGGCAGGGATATTCTCTCACAAATGGGCTTTTTACTAATTGACACCTAGGGCCCCCTTCCCATTGAAAAATTACAGGCCGCCAAGTTGTTAGTGCAGGAACAGCCCGGCACCCCACCCCCATTTTTGTGATAAAAAGGAAATCCGGTAGCTGGAGGCTCCTCCATGACCTCCGGGAAATAAATAAAACTATGATCCCCATAGACGCCACCCAGCCTAGTTTCCCTTGCCCATCGGCTATTCCCCACGGCAGCTCTAAGATTGTCCTTATTCTTAAGAATTGCTTTTTCTCCATTCCCCTCCACCCAGAGGATTGCAAGCGTTTTGCCTTTTCTCTCCCTGTCACAAACTGCGCTGGGCCCCAACCCTCGCTTCCATTGGAAAGTCCTGCCCCAAGGCATGTCCTATAGCCCTACCCTTTGCCAAAAATACGTTGTTTCCATAATTTACCCTTTTTGTGCTCTTTTATCCCTCCTTTTACTTTGTTCGTTACATGGACGACATCCTCTTGGCCGGTGCAGCCGCTGACCTGCTTCACTCGGCTGCGCAGCGTCTGACTCAGACGCTGCAACACAGGGGTTTCCGCATTTCCTAGGATAATACAGATGCACCCTCCCCAGCTTTTCCTTGGTTTTGAACTTGCTGCCGTGTCCAAATTATTTGCCTCGACCCCTCAACCCTTTAATCTTTATACAGATAGCTTTTATATCGCCACCCCCTCTCCCTGGAACACACCAAATGAAAATTGGCAGTTGATGACTGCTACGGGATCTATGAGCAGTAAATAATACCATGATCATTTTTTGGGGTACTTGAACCTGGACTGCCGTCCCCAGCAGCCATTCCTTCAGAAATGTGTAAGACAGTACTCGATTTAAAAGACTGCTTTTTCTCAATTCCCTTGCATCCTGAAGATCACCCCCCCCCCCTTTTTGCCTCTAGTTTGCTAGCTTCTAATTAGAAAGAGCCCAATGTACATTGTAGCAACCCCATTGTCAGGGGGATAAGACCAAAAGTAATGTGGACGCCCGTAGGGCAGGTTTAAGAATTTCTGTGTGAATGTGGTGCGTGGGGTTCGCACCCGAATGAAAGAGGACCGGTCCGAGCGAGTGCAGGAGTGTGATTTGTGCGTGTGCCCTTAGTGTGTGTGTATATTTGTCTCATTATATTTCTCTTAGTTATGCTTATTATTATCAGCAAGGAAGTCAGGAAAATGCAAGATATTGTGATTGAGTGTTTATTAATATCAGGAATGAAAAAGTGTGTCGCTAAGGTGGTCTATCCACCTCAGAAGTAGTCTTGACCTTAAAATTGTAACATCTGACAACTTAGGTTTCAACAACTTTGTCATGGATTGTTTTGCCGGCTTATATCAACAAAAGCGCTTTCTTGACCCAATTTTAATAAGCAGGAAACTGGCTGGTCGGGCAGAGAAACGGGGAGCAATGTTCCCAATCGGCCGACAGGGCTTAACTTTGCCCTGGGGACTTGTTCCTTCCTTTCTCAGTCTATCAGTTTTTTCCCTGCCATTTCTGAAGGGTCAGATCGATAGATCAACTGCAGATGTGTGCACATGTACATGTGGTGTTTTTAGTGAACTTATTGTCTGTCTGTCTGTCTGTCTGTCTCTCTATGTGGAACACTTGAGTGCTGGAGCCAGAGTGGGAATCAGTGGTAAAAATTAGGCCTGGGGAAAACAGGATCATCTCAAGAGATCAGGGTGATATGCAGTTCAGCAATTTAAAGGATCTATGTGATTTTGGAACCTGTTAGACCAGGTTTAAACAAAGATTTCTAATTAGAATATGGAGCCTACAACGAAATTGAAATTTTTAGTCTAAATTTTTTATTGGAAGAACATTAATAGTTATTACCAATTGAAATTCTTTTGAATTCCAGTATCTGTACTATCTAGAAACAGCTACAGAACTAGAGCCAGAAATCTAAAAGTGAATTGGGAATTCAGAGTGCAAGGTTTATCTTATAAGCCTCTGCTAATTTTAATGAGGAATTCAGCTGTTTTTCAAACAACAAAGGTACAGAAACCCTCAAAATAAACAAAGTTACTTGTGTTTCCATAGACATTTGATAGTCAAAATTTTTTTTTCTATGCTATTATCGAAGTTTGGTTAAAAAAAATATATATATATATATAAATACCCGAAGGGCTCTTTCTGTGTTTGACAGCATGCTTGTATTGTGGAATTGATAAAGTTAGAAAGCTCATGATTTGAACTAAGGTACAAAAACTGTTGAACTTAAGCCAAAGAAGATTTACTCATGTTTCATGAAAATTGATGGTTTAAAGGTCTTATGCTGTTGTGTCAATGTACTTATACATCTGCATTGGATTATTAGAATGTGAGCTGAAGAGGTTGGACCCCTCCCCATGAAGTTCCTCAATTCTGTCAACCTCTCCCTTAATCTGATTAAAATGTGATCCAGCCTAAGGAAGACCCAGCCTCCCTGGTAATCTTAGCAACGGACTTTCACCTGGAAAGAAGCCCCCACGTGAGGGCAGGTTGGAGAAACCCTATAAAAACCAGCCCAATAGCCCATTCAGGGCTTCCTCCACCCTTGGAGAAGCCCACGTTCTCTCTTGAGCGCGTTACTCCTACTGGTTTTTCTTTTCCACTTATCCCTTCCTCCCTCTCTCAGAAACCTCTGAATAAAATCTTTTACTTCACTGCTTGTCTACTCCTGAAATTCTTTTCCGCGAGCGAGACAAGAACCCAGTTACCGTGGGTCCCGGGTGTTTGAGGCGGTTGGAGAGAAAGTGACCGTCTTTCTCCTCCCCGCTTCACGAAAGTCACCCGTGGGGCCCACCGACATCATTTGGCAACCACGAAGGGATTGCAGTGAAGAAATCCGCGAGGAAGGAGGTAATCCGTGGAAAATCTGCTGTGGAGGTATGCTCCCTTGGAAATCTCTAGGGGAGATGAGGGAGGAATGTGATAACCTCTGTGTGAGTGTGTGTGTGCATGAGCACCCTGATAGGTCCTCCTATCAGGCGTGATTTTGTGGCTCCACGACCTGGCACTCTTAAAGTCCCTCTAAGTCACGGAGCTCGAGTGGGCTGCCTGCGATTCCACGGAGAACGTACGGTCAAGGGTGGCACTGGCATAGCTGCCGGTCGCAAGTCACAATGCTGAACCACTATGGCTAAGTTCTCCACCGGCCAGGCAAGCATCTGAGTGGTCTCTGCAAAGAGGCACCCCTCCTTTGTCTGTCTTGCGTCACCGTTCACTATGGGAGGAATGGGAGGGAAGCCCACTAGTGAGAAGATTCTGGAAAACTGAGGCAGATCAATGTCCTAGTAGAACACCCTTTCCCCACCCAGTCACAGTCTGATTAAAGGATCAATTAGAGGTCAATTGTAATGCTAATGAGGGAAACCAGCATGTTTAGCTCTAGACAAAGTAAGATGGAAGAAAAAGGTAAAAGCAGGGAAGATGTAGCAAGTTGAGAAAGGCAGAACTTCTTTCAAGGAGCAGGGTTTCTTTAAGACCACAGCATTAGGTTCGGCTCGGGCACACAGCTGTGGGTCTGCCCGGTGCCAGGGACACCCAGGGACGCCTGTGGTGGAAGCAGAGGCTATTGGTGGAGACGTCCAGATCCAAGAACCCTCTGAGAAAAGGCCTATATAGGAGGGGTTAGAGTCCCCTCGGGAGAGGCCAAAAGAAGGCCAATGTAGGGGGTTAGAGTCCCCTTGTCAGAGGCCAAAGGAAAGCCAATGTATGGGGGGTTAGAGTCCCCTCAGGAGAGGCTGAAGTGAAGCCCTGGAAAGTAGTTTTTGCTCAAGAACCATCCTGTCTTAGGTTTTTTCTCTTCCCTAGGCTGTTGCTGGTACTCAGAAACATGGGCAACTCAACTTCAATACCTAAAAATTCCCCTCTGGGTTGCTTATTAAAACATAGGAAGAGTTTACAGTTAGGTGGTTTAAACAAAGATCGTCTTGTCAACCTTTGCAATACCACATGGCCTGAATATAATCTAGAGAATGGGGAAAAATGGCCAGTGAATGGCAGCTTGCATTATCAGACCATTTTTGAGTTAGATCGTTTCTGCAAAAAGGAAAAGAAGCAGGATGAAATCACTTACATCCGGGCCTTCATGGCACTGTTTCTACATCTGGAAAAAAGGAAAAGTTGTCGCATCTGCTATCTATATGCACCTCTCCTCATATATGAGGAGAAAGACGGTCACTTTCTCTCCCACCGCCTCAAACACCCGGGACCCACGGTAACTGGGTTCTTGTCTCGCTCGCGGAAAAGAATTTCAGGAGTAGACAAGCAGTGAAGTAAAAGATTTTATTCAGAGGTTTCTGAGAGAGGGAGGAAGGGATAAGTGGAAAAGAAAAACCAGTAGGAGTAACGCGCTCAAGAGAGAACGCGGGCTTCTCCAAGGGTGGAGGAAGCCCTGAATGGGCTATTGGGCTGGTTTTTATAGGGTTTCTCCAACCTGCCCTCACGTGGGGGCTTCTTTCCAGGTGAAAGTCCGTTGCTAAGATTACCAGGGAGGCTGGGTCTTCCTTAGGCTGGATCACATTTTAATCAGATTAAGGGAGAGGTTGACAGAATTGAGGAACTTCATGGGGAGGGGTCCAACCTCCTCAGGGTCTGCTGAAGGTCTTATCAGGTCTGTTTTCTGTATCCACAAGGTGGGTCAGTCTCAGGATTCTCCTTCCTAGAGGCTTTGTTAATTTGTTTCATTGCCAAGGGCCTTTCCCTATCTACCTACCTACATCATATTCCCCCCTAGAGATTTCACCACCTTGAATCTTCAAGGGAAAATGGCTGAAGGTCCATCTTCTGGAGCTGCTTCATGCTGACAAAGGGGCGCTGGCCCTGCCTGAGCAAGGGGTGAAATCTCATGCTATCTCAGTTTTAGTGGGCCCCAGGCAATGAACTGGTTGGGATCCTGAAGTTATCTGAAAGAAAAGATCAGATCAATTAGACTGAGGAATGTCACTTTGAAATGATTAGACCCTAGAGGAGTAGAATATTTCCTCTGATCTAGCAAGAGCAGAGTGATCTATAGCTTTAGATACCATTCTGTCTGGGATGGTGAGACAAAAATTAAAGCAGCAGAAACCAACACAACATAATCCTACACCTATTGCTATGATCATAAAGATGGAAAATAATAGTTTCTCCAACCATGTCCATCCTCCTCCGAACCATGAAGAGATCCGATCCCAGAAACTCGGAGGGGGGTCCTCAAGAGACTGTAACTGTTTTTTCATGTCATCCAGAAGGTTAGTCACATTTGCAGTATAGTCCGGGATATATACACAGCACTCAGTTTTTATGACAGCACAGGTTCCTCCCTGAGCAGCAGTAAGTATATCTAAGGCCATCCGGTTTTGGAGGATCGCCCTCCTCATTTGAGACATTTCTGAGTTAATTAAAGAAAGACTAGAATGGGTGTCATTTAATGCCTTTTGCATATACTTTGTCAGGGTTTCTATATGCTGGGCAACATCTTCTATTCCTATTTGTGGGGCAAGGAAAAAACTCAAATGATCATACCAGTGGAAAACTGACCTAGTCCAGCGGTGGAGCATATGCTGGTAATTAGCCGGTTTGTGTGGATAGAGTGTTTGCACATGTCTGCCCTGCATCCAAGCAAAGCCTAGCGTACATCTGCCACTCCAGCCGGGGGGAAGCCAGGGCCATAAGTTCTGCCCACATAGCCAGTGGGAACCGTTTGGTGCTAGCCATCTAATCCCTGGCCTCCTTGTCCAATCTGTTGCAAACCAATCAGTGGCATGTAGGACTTGAGTCTGCTCACACATGAAGGGCTGGAGCCACCCCATGTCTAGGGAACGGGTGTAGTATTCAGAAGTTGGTGGCCAATTTTGTTCCCAGCATAATGGGGCTTTTTTACTTAGAGTCCCTGTTGAGGGAGTCATCCACGTATATTGGTCCCAGACCTGGTAAAGTCCTTCTTCAGTATGTCTAACTCTTTCAGAAGGTACTATGAGTTTTGATACATCTGATGGCCGCTTGACATAAGCGTTAGCCTCTCCCTGGGTCTGGTCGATGGAGAAGGACATGTTGTGTCCTGGCTGTCTTATGGATATAGGAATACCAGGCCATTCCCTTACATTGGACCTGGTGATCGAGGTATCTGAGGATAGAAACAGTGTCTTATAAGAGTCTATGAAGTTCTGAAGGGCTGCCCAGTCTGTTCCTTGGAATGGGGACACCCACCAAGGCAACCCAGAGGTGCTGGACAAGGGCATCAGGCCACACACCCAGCATAAACTCTGATCTCTTTCTTTTGCATACTGGTGAGCCCACTGTAAGAATAAGTTAGGCCCTGTTTCTATTGGTTGCATTCCAATTAATATCATGAGCAATTTTAGATAAAGAGACATGATACTTAGCTTTGGATAGAAGTATTCTCTAATTCTTCTTGAAAAGGAGTTTTAGATCTTCAACGGGTTCACAAGAGTAGGTCACCTGGTTCTCTGTCAGGGTCTCGTCACTGCTTGATGTAGACGAAGCTGGTTTTATCCTGGAAAGATGAACCCAACTAGAAACTCCGTTAAGTTTTACAGCCATGGGAGTGCTTAGGACAACCTGGTAAGGTCCCCTCCACTTAGGTAGCAGATGATCTGAAGGGGATCCCGCCTTCCAAGTTTTTAGTAAGACCCAACTACCAGGTTGAATTGTACTGGGAGGAAGTTCTTTGTTTGGGTGAGGTAGAACAGCATTCCCATATTCCTGAATTGCTTGCTGTACTTGTCCTAGATTAACAACATACTTGGTCAGTTCTAAACTTTGTGAGTCCAATAAAAATCTGTGGTTAAAAAAAGGTCTTCCATAGAGCAATTCAAAAGGACTGAGTTTAGTTAAAACATGAGTTTTTTGGAGTTCTAAAATTGGTTGCAAAACTTGTCCTACCAGTGTTTTATTTGATTTGAGATAACAAAAAAAAAATTTTTTTAAGCTACTTAGCTCAGGGTCATAAGGAGTGAGTTTTTAAAGATTTCCCTGGATCTACCCCCCCCCCCAGCATTCCCAGCTCTGCCCCAGTCAGACTGGAAAATGCAGACCCTCCTCAACAGTGAATTCTAATCACACTTTTGCCCAGCAGATAAGACTTGCTAATCCAGTTTTTTGACTCTTCCAAGTATCTGGTTCTTGCAACTTTGTGAATGAGAAAGGGCTTGGGAAACAATTGATTCTTATATTTGCATTAGAACACACAAAAGAAATAGTGGGAAACCTCCTTGTAGGAGGAGAAGTCTATGCTTATATTTTAACAGATAACACCTACTAATGTACTCCTGGTCCTGCTATGGCTTCATCTGGAGTAAGCTTCATCCCCCTGTTACTGACCCAGACTCCACAACCCACAAGGTCCTGCTGACCGGACTGCTGCGGTTCGCGACCTCGCTGACCCTGTCCAGGACACCGTGACGCCTGATTCTCCTGTCCACCATGACGGGGCTCATGCTTCCACCTCCCCTGCCCCCTTATCTCCCCTTTCCCCATCTCCTTCATATATTTAGCCCCCCTCCTTTTTTTTGGGTACCTCCCCTGTTTCCTCCCAGATTTTTAATTTTACTTGGCAAGTCCTTAATGAAGCGGGCGATGTTGTCAATTCCACTTCCACATTGTCTCCCACTACACCCTGGCCCGAGCTCTGGGTTGACCTCTGCGCCCTCCCAATGCCCAGCAGTTTCTGCTCTCTCCCTGATTACGCTGGCGGCCATGCACCCAAAGCCATTCCTGGCCATAGCGTCATTTCTGGCTGCTCCGCCCGCCGCCACCGCCAGAAACTTCTCTCCGACCCCATCTACGTTTGCCCTGGTGGCCGCCATAGGCTGCAACATGACCCCTCTCTTGCCCGCACTTGTGGCAATCGCCCCAATTTTTTTTGTGCCACCTGGGGCTGCGAGACCACGGGTGACACCTATAGGAAACCTTCCTCCCCCTGGGACTTTATCACGGTCCGACGAGCACCCCGGCACGACCTCTATCGATTGCAACCGTGCGTGTAATTTCCTCACCATCCAATTCACTTCTGCTGGCAAACGGCATCCTTGGTCCGATACTTTGACCTGGGGTCTTCGCCTATATCGGCTACGATAAAGGCTTCACCTTCTCCCTTCGCCTTCTTAAAACCGCCTCCTCCTCACGCCCTATTTCCATGGGCCCCAATAACGCCCTTCACCATCATCGCCCCCCTGCCCTCCGTCCCTACCCACCGGCGCCCTCCGGGTCTCCGCCACCCACATCCTTCTTCCATCCTACTCTGCCTGCGGGTCCAGCACCCTCTTCTCAGCTCATCCTGGATATGGTCAACGCCTCTGCTGCCGCCATCACCGACCCCGCCTATGACCAATGCTGGATCTGCTACTCCTCTCAACCGCCATTCTACGAAGGCATTGCTGTCCTCGGCTCTCCATTGAACATCTCTGACGCCAGCGAACTCCGCTGGGAAGTGGAGCCCACGCACCGATTGACTTTGGGACAAGTGGTGGGATCTGGACTTTGCCTATTGGGGCCCAATATGCTCCCCCCGTATGATTTAGAACCCGTTTGCAACCAGACTCTTGTTATACCCAATTCCTCCCTCCGCGTTAATGCCACCCTCTATCCTTCCTACGTCGTGGCCCCCGCTGATACCTACTTCGCCTGTTCCTCTGGCCTGACTCCTCACATTGTTACATCTGCCTTTTTGGCACATAGAGATTACTGCATTTTGGTTCTGCTTTTGCCACGCCTCACAGTTCACCCTGCCGATGCCCTGCTCTTCTCCTCTTCTTCCTCTCTCCTGCGCCACCGACGTGAGCCTGTTACTGACATCACCTTTGCCCTCCTTCTCAGTCTCGGTGCTCCAGGCGCCGATACGGGCATCTACTCCCTTGTCTCCTCTAGGAAAACTTCCAACTGTCCCTTGCTGTGGAGGCTGATGTCCGCGAACTTAAACAGGGCCTTAACTACCTAACTGACACTGTTGGCTCTCTGGCTGAGGTCGTCCACCTTAACAGTCACGGCCCTGACCTGGCCTTTTTGAGAGAGGGGGGAGTATGTGCCGCTCTTTAGGAGGAATGCTGTTTCTTTAAAGATAAGCTTGGGCTAGTTAAGGATAGCATTAGATGAGTGGAAGAAAACTTAGAGGAAAGTAAAAGATTGAGAGACCAGGAGGAATCTTGGTATAAAAATTGGTTCTCCACCTCACCCTGGCTCTCGACCCTGTTGCCTAGCCTCCTTGGACCCTTCATCGGGTTCTTACTGCTAGTTTCCTTTGGCCCGTGGGCATTCCGCCGACTCATAAATTTCATTAAGAACCAGGTTGATGAGGCAACCAAACAGGTCCACTCTCAGCAGCTCTCCCAACACGACCCCGAAGGGCTGGATAACTTGGAAAAGCCCACACTTCAGCCCCTGAGCTTTGCGGAGTTCGAGCACCTGGCATACCGCCCCTGCTCACTCTGTTCCCAGCTGTGGAAATGCCTAAGACGGGGATAGCTTGGTGCCAGTATCTGGGTGCGAACATGGCACCACCTACAGTCGTGCGCTCATTTTTCTAACCTTTTTTGGTCACTGCCATGTCCAGAACTGGGAGCCCACCAAGTAACCTAAGACAGGCACTCCACCCACTCGCTCATTATTATAATAGAAAAAGGGGGGAGATGTTGGGGACTGCTTAGGACCCTGAACAAAAGAGGACCCCGAAACCTTTACCCTGGACAAACCGGAAAATTCTATTACCAGCTTTGCTTGACCTGAGGCACAGGTGCCCTTGTGACAAAGGAAATAGCCAAACTCAAGAGGTAAAAGTAGCCCAGGGCAGTTAACTAAGAGACGCCATTAAGCCCCCCATTAAGTAGAATACCTTCCTCTACCTTGTGCATTCCTCCTGCCAGATGCTCCTGCCAGATAGACCCTTGCCTTCCCCTCCCCACTATTTCTCAACCTACTCTTGGAGAATGTTGTAAGCCCACCTAATACACCCCGAACCTTTCCTTATTTGGTCTGAGAAGACACTTCCCTGATGATTGACAACTTATGTACCAACCCCCTGCTAAGAAAAGTATAAAGCCAGCGTGGCAGTTAATAAAGTTGCCCTTGATCGGCATGTGTCGTCTTGGGCCCCCTATTTATTATCCTCACTAGTTTTATTTCAGGTCGGAACCGCTCACAGAACCCACCCAATTAGGAGCGCTTTCCACTGCTGTCTCTCCGCGGGCCGGAGAGATCTCCGGGGGAAAGCGCAGTACTTAGATATTTATTTTGTATTTCTTGTTATGAATACTCCACTAGAAATGATCCAAAAAAGTTTCTTTAGAGGAAAGTGTATGTGAAAGTTGTATTTCACCCTGGAGCCAGTAAATCCTTGTATAAGAGATTGCTAACGTGTTCTTAAAGGTTGAGCCTTATGTGCATATATACATCAGCAGCAGCAGCAGCAGCAGCATCCCGTTGATTGTTGAATTTCTTGAGCGGTCTCAGTAACATCTCCATTTGCCCAAGCCCTGAGAGTTTAGAAGCCTTTCTTTACTTGTCCTTCCAAGGATGCCGTACTGGAGGCTCTATCAGGGTCAGAGGAATGAGACCCAGCTTGTTACTGGTTTTGGCATATTAATACACCATGGGGACCTTGCCAGGCTCTCCCATGTGGGCAGGAAACTTCCAGTAGTTTGCCAGGTTCTCCCAGAGGAAGAAATAGGCTATAAGATATCCAGGAGCTGGCTTTTAAGTCTCTGGATGCTGGCCGTTGACAGGATTACATGGCGCCAGGGGCAGTCCCTGGGTGTGACCTCCTAGCTACTGGGAGATGGGAAATCTGGCTGGAGGAGGCCCAGTCCCAATCGGAGCAGCCTTGGAGGTCTCAGCCCTGAGTGCCACACACCTGGGTTCCTCTGCCTGTTCCTTCATGCGTGAGGCTCGTCCGAACGTGTGGAGAGGGGTCTGGAGCATGGCTGTAGCTAGGCTCTGGAGGTCTTCGGCTGTCAGGAGCTCTGCTCGGGGTGAGGAGGGAAGCTGGAGCCCATCCCCTCTGAGGAGGCCCCGGTGAAGACAGCCAGGCACGCGGGCAAGAGACTCTCTGCCCATATATACATATATATAAATATTTATACACACATATAGGTACATATATATATTTTTTCTCCCTGAGATTGATTGCCTTCTACTTTACACCCCATCAAATGCTACTCTTGGTATATCAGTGGTGTAGAGTTATGAGATGTCTTAAATATGGTTATACAGCTGAGGTTAATTTAATTTTTTTAACTGGATGGTGACTATATTCCAGTGGCATCTCTGCGGCATGTCACTCTGTGCTGCTCTCTTCTGAGAGATTTATTTGTGAGTCTCTGGATCATGGCCATACATGAGCTTATATGACACCAGAGGCAGTTCTTGGGGATGACTGCCAGGTTGCCAGAAGCACAGGGAGATGGGAGGAGGCCGCCCATTCCCAACTCCATGAGTGCCTGGAGATTTCAGTCACAAGTCCCACATACCTGGGTTTTTCAGCAGATTCCCTCATGAACAAGGCTTGTCCAACCCTGTGAAGATTGGTCATGAGCATGGCAGTGATTAAGCTCTGCGGGTTTTCAGCTGCAGGGACTCTGTTGGGGTGGGGAGGGGAACCCATCCATCTCCCCCTCCAGTTTTCCCTGGATGAGACAGCCTGTCCTGGGGTTCAGAAGCATCTCTGTGGTGTTTTGCCTGGATTGGGAGTTTAGATGAAGCTGATAAAAGAAAACCTGACCAAGTATGAATGAATGATACCAACTGGGTAATAATGTTGGTGATTAGTTGCCCACTTACCCTCATGGTTGTTTAAGACTATATTTTGTGTGAGGATAGTGTATTCAGGAAAATGACACATAGCAAGGTTTTTGGAGTCTGAAAAGATGGAGAGGAATGAAGATGTTAGACTATAAAAAAGGTAAAACCATAGAAAGATTTTTATAGTTAAGGCACATAGCAAAAGAAAACAAAAGTTTTATAGTATTTGTCATTTATTGATTGAGAAGTAGCAAAAAAAAGAATTAGAGAAGGATTTGTAATTTGGGGGGAATATCATCAAAAGAGGGTAAGGGAGAGGAGTAGATATGTCCTAAATATCCAAAGAACTGAGTTGGGAGCACCAGGACAGAGTTTGAAAGGAAGGAACATTGAGATTCTTAAGAAAGGTAGGTGGATACACTGATGGTGGGTTGGTGTTGGAATTATTTACACCAGATACCATCATTGACAATATTGTAAACCACAGTACTTCAACCAATAAAATGTTTTAAAGAACTGTGAGAGGTAGGTGGCTGTGGTATTAGAAAAGGAAACCACAAATATCCAGGTAAATTTGAAAATCTGTTGCCTACACAAGTCTTTAAAAAATTTAATTATTCTCCCCACTTTTTTATTTAAGAACTGTGACTTACAAAGTTATTGATAGCTGAGTTTTAGGCATGCTCAATTCATGCTTTAAACATGAAAATTTGTGTTTTAGGTAAGAATTGGAAGAACTGCATTATTCTAGATGGATGAAAATTCTGATTTTCATCATTTTAGGTTTAACAAAGGAAAAAGCAGAACTGGTGAGTGCCAGGACGATCTGGTTTTAACCATTGGGAAGTTGTAGCTGATTTCCAAACATGCTTACATTATTTTATAAGAAAACAAGCTTAGAAAAAAGGTTGTTTTTTTAAACAAAAATACTTCGTGTTCTTCTCTGCTTGTGAAATATTTTATTAAGATATCTTGTAGTCCTCAACTCATTTCTTCTGCTCCTCATTTTCTAGTTTAGATTTAAAATAACCAAGAAATTTTAGTTCTAAGCAATCTGAATTCTATAGGTAACAAGGAACAAAGAACTGAATATTTTCAATTTGACAACTACCACATCTAAACACACAACTACCACATCTAAACACACTCCTAAGATAGAATAAAACTATCTTGGGAGTTAAGGAGGAAAGGGGCACGTTTGAGAGGTACAGAGGTCTAACTGAGACACTGAGATTGTTCTGTCTTTCTAATTTTCATCTCTTTGTTTCCTTAACCCCAGTGACATCTCAATTTAGGTCATTCAAACAGAGTTAACTCTGGATTTTTCCAGTTCTGTTTTCTGACACTCAACTATCTAAGAAAAAATAGAAAGAAAGCAAAAGGTTAAAAGACAAAAGAAACAAAATCTAAAATCATATTCAGCAACAATTATTCCTTCAAGGTAATTATCAAGGCATGTTCGCCTCTGAATAACAAAGTTGGATGTTTCTGTTTAATGAACCCACCAGCTTCACCCTTGTCCTCTGTCATTACTGAGCGCCATGGCAACTATTGGGGAGAGAATAAGTGCAACCTTCGTCATGTCTCCTGATACTGGTTTGAAAATCATAGCCTCAAAATTGCACTCTATTCCTCTGAGCAAACAAATACAGACCAAGTTTTCAGACTGATTTTGATAGTTTCATCGGAAGTTGATGTCTCTTTATTCTTTTTAAAATTTTAAAATTTTATTTTCATAAAGTTGTTTACAATAATTGATTAGATTCAATATTGTAGCACCAATCCCACCACCATTACACCTTCCCACTACCCTTATTTTGAAGTTTCTCACCACCACTCAAGCCTGTCCCACAGGCAGATACTAGATAATATATTTTGTATTGCTTGTTTTGAATAGTGTAAGATGTCTGTAAGAGTCTATCTCACAGTGATTCAACAAAAAAGAAAAAAGCAAAAAAGTATGAGATATTGCATGGCCACATCTATTTATTCTTGAACTCACTAATTTAATAATTTTAAAAGAATAATCAGGATGGAGAGATAGTACAAGGGATAAGGCATTTGCCTTGCACGTGGGTCTCTGGTTAGATCCTAGGCACTGCGTATGACCACCCCAAGACCCTCCAGGAATGATCCCAGAGTACTACCAAGAGTAGCCCCAAAAACAAAAAAATTGGGGCCTGAAAAATAGTATAGCACGTAGGGTGCTTGTCTTGCACGCGGCTGACCCAGGTTCAATCCCCAGCACCCCACAGGATCCCCTGGCATGAGTGATCCTTGAGCACTGCCAGACATGGCCTCAAAACAGAACAAAAAGCTGACAAAAATACATAAATCATCCATATAGTGTAAATTCACCAATGCTGAATAGAGAATGCAAAGGAGACTCTTTACACTGAGTACTATCCTAGGTAATCTGGAAAATGCTACCAAGATGAGAGAGGCAAATGCTTTGAAGAATTATTATTCTAATTTTGACTCTACCATCTAATGGCTTTGTATAATAATAATGAGCAAATTATTTAACTTCTGTTGGACTCATTTTCTTCACTTGTATAAACAATAATGCTTACTTGGCCAGAGAGTTTGGAAGAACTGCAGATAGTAAATATTCAGCCCCTGGCACACAGTAGCTTTGTTAAGAAGAGAGGTTTATAGGCTTAAGGGGTAGAGAATTAGAAGAGAAAGTTTCAGAACCCAAGGTGAAAGGATTTTGTTTCAGTGACAATCAAGCATTAAGGTTCCCTTTCATCAACAATAAAGGTTTAACAAGATTTAACAAACCTGGATTGAGAATGTATTAATTTCTTTCTGTTTGGATAATTATGCCTGGGGGTGGCATGGATATGGTGCTCTAATTCAAAATCAGTTTAGGTTCAGAAGAAACTGTGACTCCGTAATTCCCTGGATACCACCTTTTCTCTAAAGTGCCATTGTTTGGAGGTGAAAACAAGATCAAGAATTGCTTCCTTTTTAGGGACTTGGCTGCTTATTCAGCCCAGGCAGCCTAGACTGGCTTTAGCCAGAGATGCAGAACCAGACCCTGACCTTTGTCAGTGAGCTTGGTGTTGTTTTAACTCTGAGAGAGCAGTTCTGTGTTTACAAGAGACTGGATGCTAGCCAAGGGATGTGGCTCAGTGGCAGAGCATTTGCCTTGCATGTGTGAAGGTTGGTTTTGATCCCTGGCTTGCAAAAAAGAAACAAAAGAAAACTAATTTATTAACTTTTTGGTCTGATGGGGGGAGGGTTGTATATTTTGTTTACTGTTCAAGTCTTATTGTGCCCATTCTGGGTTCACACTTTATTCATACAAATGCAGTTCAATATTTTGTGTCCACCTAATGTATTACAACCATATTTGATGTTTTGTCTTTCAGAGATTTTAACCAAGATATAGAGACAGATTTCTCACTCTCTCCCCTCCCTCCTATGACGTGTGTGTGTGTGTATGCACATGCACACACATTAGGGGGTGGACAAGGATCATTAAAAATGCCTAAAACAGATAAGTGTGATATTTATTTAGAAAGAAATCCAATTTGAAGTGAATATTTATAAAGAATCTCCAAAGCTACTTCACCATCACCTACAGAAGGGAAAGTGTGGTGAAGAATACATTAGATTTGGTTAGAATGATGCTGAGTTAATGTGTTGAATGATAGAATGATGTTGAGTGTTTATATCTCTCCTCTCCCCACATTTACATGCTGAAATCTGAAGCCTCCCTGTGGAGGTGATAAGGTCATGTGGGCAGGGTCATCCTGATGCTCTTATAAAAAGCCTATCATCTATCATCGTGCTCTTATAAAAAAGCCTATAAGAATACCCTGAAAAAAAATAAAAGAATGCCCTGGCTGTTACTCCCTCACATGTTAATTTCACAAATTAGCATAATTTGTGGAACCGGAAGTAGACTCTTACTGGACACCAGACACAGTCTGGAACTTCCCAGCATCTAGAACTGTGACAAAGAAATGTGTTTTGACTGAGACCCCATCTGTGGCACTTTATGGTAGCTTGCATGGACATCTGTAAATTTAACAGGAACCTCTGTTTAAACACATCGCTTAGACTCCTTCCTGGGTCCTTGGAAGGTGCCCTTGCAGTGAAGGGTCCTAAAACTATAAAAGAAAAACCATACCAGCCAGATTAGAGGGATCCCCTCTATGTAAACTTGTAGCACTACCACAGGTGGTCTCTTAGTTACATGTGTATTTCTTTCCCCAGTCGAATAGTAAAAGCAATTTTATTTACATTCAGCAGGCAAATTACCAAGTAGTTTTCTTTTTTTTAAATTATGTTTAGGAAAAAAATCTGTCTTTAATTATGGTTTATTGTACCATGTTTACAATAATATTAAGCTTTATGCTTATGCTGTACAAACTCGCTGCAATTTCACTGACATCAAAGTGACAAAGTCCCTCCACCACTGTCTTTTTGTCACTTCCAGTCTACCTCTACCTACCTTCCCCTCCTAATTAGTTGTGTAGTCAAAAGCCAAGAGTTTGCTCTCAGATACTCTCAATTTCCTTGCTTGGTTTATATACGACATATGAGTGAGATCATCCTGCAATTGTCCTCTACATTTTGCTAAATATAACCATACCTCCCAGTCTCATTGAAATTGTAGCCACAGGCAAGATTTCATCTTTCCTCATAGCTGAGTAGTATGCCACTGTGTATATATACCACATCTATATCCACTCATAAATCCACTACAGTTGTTTCCAGATCTTGGCTATTGAAAACAGTGCTGCAATTAACATAAGTGTGCATATATGTTTTTTAAAGTTCATGTTTCTGTGACTTCAGATTGATGCCAGGACGTGAAATCACTGGGTTATATAAGAGAAGTCTCCATATTGTTTTCCACAGAGGCTGAGCCAGATGACATTCTCACCAACAGCGAATGAGGGTTTCTTTTTCTCTGCAGACCGCCTACATGGTTTGTAATTTTCTGAACATAGGCCATTTTCACTGATGTGAGGTGATATCTCATTTTCATTCTCACTTCCCTGATAAGTGAAAATGAACACCTTCACATGCCTGTTAGTCTTCCATGTGTCTTTGGGGCCATGTTTGTTCGTCTCTCCTCATTTTTTGATGGGATTGTTTTTGTTGTTGTTATTGATCTTTATGAGCACTTTATATAATTTAGAAATTCACCCATTATGAGATTATGGCATGCAAATATTTTGATAGCTCTATCTCTAATGCCAGCCACTTTCTCAAGACCTCCCATGTGAGTTTTCTAGAAAAAGCCATGTGTATTAAATGACTAAATAAAGGATATTTTTTCCCATTTTCTTATTAGTGAATAACCGTGGGGGTACAGTTACAGGCTTACAAATTTTCGTGCTTGCATTTCAATCATACTGATTGAGTACCCATACCTCCACCAGTGCCCATTTTCTATCACCAATGATCCCTGCATCCCTCCCACCATCCCCACTCCGTTACCCCCCACCCCACTTCTGTGACAGGGCATTCCCTTTTTCTCTCTCTATTGTTGGGTGTTGTGGTTTGCAGTAGAGGTATTAAGTAAGTGGCCATCATGTTCAGTCTATAGTCTACTTTCAGCCCGCCTCTCCCATCCCAAGCGAGCCCTCCCAGCACCCTTTACTTGGTGGTCCCTTCTCTATCTGAGCTGCCTTTTCCCCCAGCATGTGAGGTGCCTTCTAAGCTGTGGAGTAATCCTCCTGGTACTTATCTCTGCTGTTCTTGGGTGTTAGTCTCCCATTCTGTTACTTCACATTCCACAAATGAGTGCAGTCTTTCTATGTCTTTCCTTCTCTTTCTGACTCATTTCACTTAACATACTTTCCATGTTGCTCCACCTATATGCAAATTTCATGATTTCATCTTTTCCAACAGCTGCATAGTATTCCATCGTGTAGATGTACCAAAGTTTCTCTAGTCATCTGTTCTCGGGAACTCGGGTTTTTTCCAGATTCTGTCTATTGTAAACAGTGCTGTAATGAACATGTAAGTGCAGATGTCATTATACTTTTTTGCATCTCTGGGATATATTCCCAGAAGTGGTATTGCTGGGTCAAATGGGAGCTCGATTTCTAATTTTTTGAGAGGCATCCATACTATTTTCCAAAAAGGCTGAGCCATACGGCATTCCGACCAGCAGTCTGTGCGTGGTTGACTTCTATCTTCAGTGCATCGTGGTCTGCAAAAGTAGTTGATACACTTTCTATCTTCCTGATTCTATTCAGGTATATTTTGTGACCCAGCACATGGTCTATTTTGGAAAATGTTCTGTGTGCACTTGGTAAAAAATGTGTATTCTTTCTTTTTGGGATGCAAAGCCCTGTATAGATCTCTTAGCCCTCTCTCTTCTATCTCTTCCTTCAAAGCCAGTGTTTCCTTGCTGAGTTTTAATCTTGTAGATCTATCTAGAGGTGATAGGGCAGTGTTGAAGTCTCCAACTACTATTGTGTTGTTAGCAATGTCCTTGTTAAAATATGTTACCAGTTGTTTTATTTAGCTGGTCCCTCATTAGGTACATACATGTTTAGTAGTGTGATTTCTTCCTGCTGTACATATCCCTTGACTAGTAAAAATTGGCCTTCACTGTCCCTTCTAATCTTTTTCAACCTGAAATCTATGTTGTCAGATACTAGCATGGCCACCCCAGCTTTTTTGAGGGATTGTTTGCTTGCAGAGCTGTTTCCATCCTTTGCCTTTGAGTCTGCGTTTGCTCTGACTGTTCAGATGTGTTTCTTTTAGGCAGCAGAATGTTGGGTTTAGTTTCCGAATCCATTTTGCCACTCTGTCTCTTAATTAGTGCAATTAGGCCATTGACATTGAGGGAGATTATTGTCATGGGGTTTTGTGCCATCTTTCTTTAGGGGTTTGTTGTGCTTGGGTTTTTTTTTTCTTGTCTTACAGTAGCCCCTATAGTCCTTCTTTTAAGTTTGGTTTTGAGTCTATGAAGTTCCTGAGCTGTTGTTTATCCATGAAATAGTGTATTGTTCCTTCAAGTCTGAGTGAGAGTTTAGCTGGATAAAGTATTCTTGGTGAGGCATTCATTGCATTGAGTTTTTTCACTATATCCCCCCATTGTCTTTGGGCTTGGAGAATTTCCTCTGATAGGTCTGCTGTAAATCTAAGGGGTGCTCCTTTGTATGTGATTACCTTCTTTGACCTTGCAGCTTGCAGTATCATGTCTCTATCCGTGGCATCCATCATTCTGACTATGATATGTCTTGTAGTCTTTTTACTAGGGTCTCTTTTAGCTGGCACTCTTCGGGCTCCTTGGATATGGATGCTTGCATTCTCCAGCTCTGGGAACTTTTCAGCAATGATATTTTCAACTGTGGCTTTTTCATTGGGGTTGTCTCCCTGTCCTTCTGGTACTCCGATGATGCGAATGTTGTTCCTCTTGAAATCATCCCCGAGGTCTCTGATTCGCCTAAGAGCTATTTTGAGGTCTTTTCCCATTGCTTGTTGTTGCCTGTAAGCTTCTTGCAGCTCATCTTCAAGATCACTGATTCTGTCTTTGGCTGTGGCCATTCTACTATTGAGGGCACACTGAGTTTTTTATTTCATCTACAGAATCCTTAATTCATGACACTTCATTTTGTAGCTTTTTTATTTCTGCTCTCTGAATTCTTTATCGGAGAGATCATATTTGTGGGTAATGCTTGTTGAGGCACCTGGATCCTTTTCATCATCTTCTCCTTGTGGTGGGGATTTTCATTGTTTCTTCATGTTTTTGTAGTAGTGTGGTGGTGAACCTTCCAGTTCACTATTAGTATTGCCCTTTTCCTCTCAGGTGCTCCTCAGTGGCTTAGGTGAGGTCTCGTGAAGCTTCAGAGAATGTGTTTTTTTATATTGAACTTGTAGAGCTTCTAGTGATGCCAGTATTATGGTGCAATTGGAATACGCTACTAGACTATTGTCCTAATATGTTTGAGATGGCCAGGATAATCTCCGTAGAATTAGATGATGGAAATGAATATGTGATTTCTGAGTACCAGAAAAGGGGAAAATAACAGCGGGCCTCCCCAAATTAGGCCACGCCCACTTCTGCAGAGGCCACGCCCACTACCACAATGTGGGTGGGGTGCCAGGTTTGGGGGAAGAAACCTGGGAAAGGGTGAAAACCGGGAGCGGTGCTAGAGGTGGCTCAGGGAGGATGGGATGGTGCTCAGGGAGTGGCTCAGGGCCCGAGGAGACGCCTGAAGCGCCGGCGCGGGGAAGGTGGTGTTCCGGGTTCAATTACTGACCTGGGGAGGGGACAAATAAGGTATATTTTAACAGCCTAACATTCATTTCACTTTTCCCTCTCCCTTTGATAATGTTTGCTATACTTCTAAGACATCAGGGATGTGACTTTAAGGAGCTGTCTAAGGATGTGGCAGTTATAGTCAAATGATGCATGATTATCTCCAGCAGAATTTATGAATGAATTGTTATCTAGAAGTGGGTAATTTTGAAGGAAGTGACAATTTGTATTCACATTCTCTCTATACAAGGTAGGTCAGAAAAAAATGAATTTAGCAGCAGCAAGAAATTAGGGCTACAAATGAAAAAAAAGTTTTATTTTGAAGAAACCAATGGACTGTTTTTAATTATGAATCTTTCCTGTAGCTCTTAGTGGATCATCAAATTCTCATATTTTTAAAAAAAATTTTTATTGAATCACCATGTGGAAAGTTACAAAGTTCTCAGGTTTATGTCTCAGTTATACAATATCCGAACACCCATCCCTTCACCAGTGCCCATATTCCACCACCAAAAACCCCAGTATACCCCCCGCTCCCGCCCCCCCCACCCCCAACTGTATAACTGATGAATTTCACTTCATTTTCTCTTTACCTTGATTACGTTCCATATTTCAACATAAAACTCACAATTGTTGTTGGAGTTTCCCCCCAAGAAAGACAGCTCTACTACCAAGGAAGCATTTGATAGTTAGTTTTCCATTGCTGAGAATGAAGAAATATGTAGCCCCACTGCTCTAAGTACATAACTCTTTTTTTCTTTTTCCTTTTCCTTTTTCCCCCCCTCATCCCCCTTTCCTCGCCTCATAGTATGGTGGATGCCACGCCACGTTTCTCCCTGAAAATGGGAGACAACCGGGAAAGAGGGATATTTCCTCTTCTCGGCCGGCGTGGGGCTGTTGCTTAGTTCACAGTCCAGAGAAGTGGCTGCTACTTTAATAACCTTCAATATTTTAACAAAAACTCACTATTATTATTTGGAGATTCCCCCCAAGTCAGACCTGTTAAAAAGAAACCGTTTCACATTGCTGACAATTATAGATGTTAAGTCATGTGGACGCTGCCGTGTCCGTGTGGTTTTGGATTTCTGTATAAAGTTCAGGGAAAATTCTGCCAGAAATTGCATAGCCCAGCTCACAGTCTCAGTGCATTGCTGTAAGAAGTCTCTGGAATCAAAGTCTTTAGGCGCAGAGGGTCCGCTTCACTCTCAGCAGCTCCGAATTTATCTGGGCCGAGGGCGTGCCGGTTACACCCCCTTCCCATGAGTCCCTAGGAGCTCCAAGTGTAAAAATCGAATACCTCTGGGTTAGGACTCTTAGAAAATGGCTACTGCCATGTGAATGCTGCTGCCGCCGCCATTTTCCGTGCAAGAAGACAGGGTGGGGAGGAAAGATCCACCCCCAGGCAGTACAGAGTTTGCAGCCCAGTTCGCAGTCCCAGTGCATTGCTATTAGAAGCTGCTCTGGATGCCCGAATGTGTTAGGTCTCTGTAATCAAAGTATTTAGGCACAGAGGGTCCAAATTCTTATCTTTTTAGGCAAGTCATACACAGGTTTATTTTATTTAGAAGACTAAGAGAAATTACTGTTCAAGATTCTTTCCAATGAAAATATGTTTGTCTTCTTTAAAGCAAATCCAATATCTTGAATTTAATTTTTAAAAGTCTATGGCATGGGATAGGGGAAGAAAGGACATCTTTGTGTAATAAAGAACTTCCTTCAAATTTAATTTACATGCAAGCTGTCTTCTAGAATGTTTAAAGTTGGGGCCAGTAAATACAGCCTGTGGACCAAATCTGGCTTGCTATCTTTTCTTTTCTTTTTTCTCTTTAAACAACAGTGTATTTTCTCACAGCTCTGGAGGCTAAATATCTGAAATGCCGATGTCAGCAGAGTAAGTTTTTTTTAAGACCTTTCTTCTTGTCTTGTGGGTCTACTCCCTGTGTCTTCTCTGTCACTTCACTCAGGGAAGACACGGAGTGAAGTGTCTTCCTGGTCTTCACTCTATCCTGCTATTATTGTAAATAGCGTTTTGTTAAAACACAGTCATAGCATCCATTCATTATTGCCTATGGCTACATTAATGCAGCAATGGTAGTGCTGAAGAGATGCTGCAGAGACCATATTGCCCACAAAGGCTAAACATTGGCTATCTGGCCCTTTATGAATAAAGATTGCTGACTCTTGGTTTATATTATGATGCAGATTTACAAGAATTCAATCATACAAATAGTGTTTGTATGAGAAACAGTTTGGTTTTACTCAATTGGATCGTCCAGGCTCTGGAGCGATAGCACAGCAGGTAGGGTGTTTGCCTTGCACGCGACTGACCCGGGTTCGATTCCCAGCATCCTATATGGTCCCCTGAGCACCGCCAGAGGTAATTCCTGAGTGCAGAGCCAGGAGTGACCCCTGTGCAACATCGGGTGTGACCCAAAAAGCAAAAAAAAAAATCAATTGCATTGTCCATGAAGAATTTAATCAGTGTACATATTATAGATTGAATATTAAATTTTCACATTAGTGAAAAACCCAAGTAAATAATCCTCTTTTACAACATCTGTCCCTTTTTAGTTCTGGCAGTAAATGTAGTGCTAACTAATAATCTACACAGATTATTTTATTGTTAAATCAATTGTGTGAACAAAATACAGTATTAGGACTATGGTTGGAAATGCTCTTACCATAAATGAAGTAAATGATTGCTGGGATTAGTCTGTAACACTTATGGCTTCATTTTCAATTTTGCTAATTTATTACCATTATATTTTTGGGCGGGGTGACCTTCAAACTAGCACTCGAAGCCCATAAGCCACTCCTGGAGATACTTGGCCAGTTAGGCCAGATGATTCAATACTTAGTTTGTCAGTGCTGATTTGGGGAGAAGTCTGTTTTCTTTCTGAGTAGAGAAATGCAATTTGAATTATGTGAGATTTCAGGCATGCGTTAATTTTTTTGATAGTGTTATGGGATGTATTGCACCTCCCTTGAAGGAAAAATATCTATGTCCTAATCTCTGATATTGGAGTATAACCTTATTTAAAAATAGGGTTGGGGGCGCTGGAGAGATAGTACAGTGGGTAGGGTGCTTGCTTTGTATGTGGCTAACCTGGGTTTGATACTTGGTCCCCTCCTGAGTACCAGCAGGAGTAATTCCTGAGAAAAAAGCAAGTAGCAAGCTCTGAGTACCTCTGGGTGTCCCCCACCCCACATGTACACACAAAGCTTGTTGCTGAGATAATTGCATAAGATGATTAAAATGAGTCTTTATTGACTTACTTTTGTAGGCCAACCCAGTATTATATCCACCTCAGTGTCATGCTCTCCTTGTTTAATTCATTCAACCATGTGTATAATTAAATGCGTGTATTAGCTAACTCTTACTTTCTTTAATATACTTACGGACAATTTACTAAATGCCACATACTTTAATAAAAGGCTGATAAGGGAAAAGAATAAAATGAGTCTTTACAGGTTTTCCCCATTATCCCCAAATTAGAATGGATTTGACATGCTATGGAAGGTTTTGGCGGGGGTGGTGAGGGGGGATTCTGGGAACACTGACATTCAGTTTTTCATATATATGGATACTTGTGACTTTCAAAATAAAAACGCAGGGGCATGTGCAGGACTCAAGTGTTCAGTGGCTGAGAACCTTTTCCTGGCCAACCCATGGCAGTGATGGACAGACGAAGGACTGTGGGAACTGAGAAACAGTGTCAAGTACAATGTTGTACTCATGTTGCTGTATTCATGTTGCTGCTAAGGAGTTACAGGCCCGAGGCCACAGGCTGCCCTCTACCTCAGAATGTGAGTGTGCTTCCAAAGCTTGGCTTTAGAACATTGTCAACTGCAGCCCAAACAGTAGTGCTCTATTTTCTGGTTCAGTAAAGATTTTATTTTATTGGTTTACCAAGCAGTATTCAGGGGACCACGGGGCCACTTTTCTTGGGTTATTCTGTTTGTGTCTGGGGATGATATCATGCCATAGACCAAATCCTAGACCCCCGCATGCCAGCCATCTTTCAGCCTTTGAGCTATCTATCTCCCTAGTCTTTATCACTGTCACTATCACTGTCATCCCTTTGCTCATCGATTTGTTTGAGCGGGCACCAGTAACGTCTCTCATTGAGAGAGTTAGTGTTACTGTTTTTGGCATATCCAATATGCACGGGTAGCTTGCCAGGCTCTGCCGTGCGGGCCCCATACTCTCAGTAGCTTGCCGGGCTCTCCGAGAGGGACGGAGGAATCGAACACGGGTCAGCCGCGTGAAAGGCGAAAGCCCAACCGCTGTGCTATCCCTCCCGCCCAGTCTTTATCAAGTTTTCTTTTCTTTTTGAGTCACACCCGGCGATGCACAGGGGTTACTCCTGGCTCATGCACTCAGGAATTACTCCTTCCAGTGCTTAGGGGGCCATATGGGATGCTGAGAATCAAACCCGGGTCGGATGCGTGCAAGGAAAACGCCCCACCTGCTGTGCTATCACTCCAGCCCCTCCATCAAGATTTTAACCCAGAGTTGATATAATTCATTTTAATGGCTCCATCTGTCAGAGCCCTTCTCCTCTACTCACCTGGCTAAGGTACAGAAAACTAATCGTATCTGCTTGATAAGAAATAGCTTACTCTTTGCTCTAATATTTTATACTTGATTAATTTGACAAGTCAGGTAACTAGATCAATGTTTAAGATCCTTGGCAACAATGTGAGGCATTGTTTGAGTGACCTTCTTTATAATAGAGAATTACAGAAATTTCAGAGGCTTATATTTGCAGATGACTTAGACCAGAAAAATCAAATATCAGAATTAATAAAATTTAACAATGAATGATTTTCTTTATTCTTTGAAGAATAGTTAGTATTTCCTTCCACATGGCAACATGTGAAAAAGCCAACGTCTTGCATTTGTTATGTCTATGTGTGTGTGGCGGGGATAGGGGAGTCAAGGTTGAAGTTATTTTTCATATGAATATCCAGTTGCTTCATCACTATTTATTGAGGGGACTCTGCCTCCCCATTTTGTGCCTTTATTGAAAGCCCTGTGATTATTATGTATGTGCTGAAGCTTCTTGTTACCTGACATTTTATTTATTTATTTATTTATTTATTTATTTATTTTTATTTATTTTTTGCTTTTTGGGTCACAGCCAGTGATGCTCAGGGGTTACTCCTGGCTTTGCACTCAGGAATTACTCCTGGAAGTGCTCGGGGGACCATATGGGATGCCGGGGATCGAACCCGGGTCGGCCGCATGTAAGGCAAACACCCTACCCACTGTGCTATCGCTCCGGCCCCGCTTCTTGTTACCTGACATTTTATAGTTTTTCAAAGCTCTTTGCTATTCATTTTGTTAGTACAACAACTTTGTGACGTAGGTAGAGCATGCATTATTAACCACACATCACATTTGTGAAACAGATTCAGAGAGGCTAAGTGCTTGCATCAACTCACACAGCTCCAAGTGGCAGACACACTAAGGAAGGATCTCTCAGGAACCGTTTAGCTCCCACTGTTGATTACTGTGTTCCCCATTTCGTAGTTGTTGTGTATGACTTCTATTTTTATTTTTTTGTTTTTTGGGTCACACTCAGCGATGAATAGGGCTTACTCCTGGCTCTGCATTCAAGAATTACTCCTGACAGTGCTCTCGGGAATATATGGGATGCTGGGAATCAAACCCGGGTCGGGACTATGTGGGATGCTGGGAATCATACCCGTGTCGGCCGAGTGCAAGGCAAATGCCCTGCCCACTGAGCTATCACTCCAGCCCCGTGTACGACTTTTATTTCAACCTCCCATCAGCTGAACACCCAGTATTCTTTGCAACAGCGTGAATTCAACATGTCTAAGTGGAACTTAGCTTGGACTATTTCCTCTTCCCCATACCAGAAAGTTTCCCCAGTTTGCAAAGCTGCAAACACTGGCTTAAACATTAACCTCTTTTTATTTTCCCTCACATTCTGTAATCAGTTGTATAGGAACTGCTGGCCAGTTTTTCTCTTCTATTTTGAGACATCCTGCTGCCCTATAGCTTTGTATCTAAATTAAAGCAGAAGTTTCTTTTTCTCTAAATTAGTGACTGCAAATTGGAATCTGCTGAGGAGTTTGCTTCTTCTTTTCCCTGCTCCCTCTTTTTTCTCTTTCCCTTTTCCTTGGCTCCTTTCCCTTTCTCTTTTTCCTTCTCCTCTCTCTCCCTTCCCCCTTTCTCCCTTCTTTTCAATGTGCAACCATCATTATCTCATTCTAAAATGTTTCCATTACTCATAAAAGAATCCCCATATCTATTAATAGTCTTTCTCCTGGGAAAGGAAAAAAAGTATTAATGCCTGGGCCCTATTTCCAAGGATTTTGATTAAGTTGTCTGGGATGGATTTGGGCATCAGTTTTTTGTTTGATTTTCATTTTGGAGCCACACAAGAGCTACTTTTGGCTCAATGTTTGCCTCTGGAGGTGCTGGGGGACCATGTAGGTCCAGTGACTTGAACTCAGACCTCCTACATGCAAGGCATGTCCTGCAGCCCTTTGAGCTATCTCCCTGATACTTGAGCATTAGAAATTTAAGAAGCTCTTCAAGTGATGTTCATGTGCAGTGAGGTGGACAACTGCAGTAACTTGATCGTTCCCAGTATTGCTGCAGATTCAGCTTCCTTGAGCAGGGCTTTTGTCAAATCATCCCCAGCTTAAAAACCTTCAGTGATTATCTGGTTTTTCAAAGTAAAATCCATCCTGGCTCTTAAGGGCTCATCTCATAGCTGTCTAGTCGCCACCATTTCTGTCTCTCTACAACTTCACTTTAATCAAACTAGTTCAATTCTTTATTCATTTTTTCTCTGCCGCATAAGTACTTCTATCATCTTTGAGCAGTTATATAGTAATGGCAGTTATTTTGTATTTGGGGTAGCCTCCCAAGCGGTGCTCAGGATATTCAGGAACCAGACCCGTCTTGGTGATTCTCAGTCAACCAGGCCAGCAGTTACAACAGAAGACCTGAGGATAGGCGTCTGTGATGCTGGGGATTACACTGGTCACTTTGTTTTTGCTGGGGTCTCCTCCAGGGCCTCACCCACTGATGTACAGGGGACCATATGGTTGAGGGGATTGAAATTGGGTCAGCCATATGCAACCATGCATATTAACCTCTCTTCTATGTCTCTGGCCCCAATGCCAGTTATTTTTATAATTTCTCATATGCCAAGGTTTTTTTATGTTATTTATTGCCATATAAACTACAACTACCATATAACAATAATGGACCTCAATTCCCCTGAACGTGACAGGGACGAATGGAGACGTTACTGGCGCCAGCCCGAGCAAATCTATGAGCAACGGGATAACAGTGATAGAGTGATAAACTATAAGCAAAGGCACTGAGAATGCTCATAGCAGGTATGTCTACTTGTATTCTAGTCCTGCTTCTGCCCTGTACTATGTAATCATGGCAAATCATACGTAAGATTAGCACACCAACCACAACAGGACTTCTCTTATAATGACTCTTTCATTTAACATCTCAAATTGTTATAGTCAGATGGGTGGAAGATAAGCAGAAGGATCTGAAGAAGGGGGTAAAGGGAGGAAGAAAAGGAGGCCTCTCCTATATAGTAACCTGAGCATATGTACATACGTATCTGCTGTGCTTGAGTCCCAGGGGCATAGAATCATCAAATACTAGAATGCATATAACAGTCCTAAACTCATATTGCGTATTAATTCCTTAGTCTCTTCACTGGCCTTTTCCCCTGATTTTTAACTTTCTCAAAGACACTGGAGTAAACTGCTCCATCTACCCTCCCTCCCTTTTTCCCTCCCTCCCTCCTCTCCCCTCCCCTCCCCTTCCTTCTTTTTTTCCTTCCTTCCTCCCTCCCTCCCTCCCTCCCTCCCTTCCTCCTTCCCTCCCTTTTTTCCTTCCTTCCTTCCTTCCTTCCTCTCTCTAAATTTGTTCTTCAAAGACTTTAGATGATATTCAGGGGTCTTGGAAAACACTTCTCGATTCTTGAAAATTCTCTAATTAAGCTTTTTTTTTTACCAAGAAAGACAGATTTAAAGGGCAGATATATCAGTTAAAGGAGAAATGGTGCCTGAACTTCCCACGCAGACCTAGATGATTTGACACTCTAGTCCTGAAACTTTGAGTGGGTGGTGTGGGGGACAAGATAACGAGTGGTATGGAGGAAAGAATCATTTTTCAGCTTAAACCCCTCCAGTTCATATTAACCATCTGCCTTTAAGATTGAAAATAAAAGTCTTTACCATGGTCCACAAGTGCCTACACAATGATATTCCGGTCAATTATCGGTCCCTACCCCCTGCTGACAATCCCCTTGATCATTCTGACCTTGCCACATCAGCTCTTAGTTGATTTTCATGTAGGGTTTTTGCTTTATTTTTTTCTTTTTCCAGGAGTGTGTTTCTCCTGGTAGAGGGTTTCACACGTCATCTCTTTAAGACCTTTTCTAAAATGTCACCCCCCCCTCAGAGAAGACTTCTTTCAATTATAATTTTCATTTTATTTTCTCTTCTTTTCCTCTGATAGCTCTCACCTCCCTTTCCAGTTTTTTCTCCTTAGCATTTTTTTGTCATATTCCCTGCTAATTTTTATGTACTATCACATTATTTTCCCCAATAGAATTTGAAGAGCATGGATTTTCCATTATATCTATTTTGTCTATTACTATCCTCAAGGTTTCAAACAGTGCCTATAACCTAGAAGATGCTAAATAAGCGTCTGATGGAGAACTAGATTAGAAAAAAAAAATGAATAGCGTTGTTACTTCCATTTCCTCAGTTGGTGGATCTTTGTGAAATGATTACATATATCTGCATAAATATGGTGGAGATTTCTGAAGGAAAGCTCACATTTAATCTCAAATTAATGAGCCATGGGAAAATAGAGCCTTCAATCAGTATATCACTGTATCACTGTCATCCCATTGCTCATCGATTTGCTCGAGCGGGCACCAGTAACATCTCCATTGTGAGACTTGTTGTTACTGTTTTTGACATACTGAATATACCATGGGTAGCTTGCCAGGCTCTGCTGTGGGGGCAAGATACTCTCGGTAGCTTGCCAGGCTCTCCAAGAGGGGCGGACGAATCGAACTCGGGTTGGCTGCATGCAAGGCAAACACCTTACCCGCTGTGCTATCGCTCCAGCCCAGAGCCTTCAAAAGTCCCCAAATTATCTGAAACAGCTCAGACTGGTGGAAAGATGATGGGATAGCAAGATAGGGATGAGGTTCATTAGTTCTCTTTAGTTTTAAGGTCACACCCAGTGGCACTCAGGGATAATTCCTAGTGGTACTCAGGGAACCATGTGCCTGAGTAATTGAACCTCGATTGGCTGCATGCAAGGCAAGCACTTTAACCCTTGTACTACTGATTCTCTGTCCTAGAGATACAGTTCATTTATTTTTTTTTCAGTTTTGGAGCCATACCTCATAGTGCTCAGAGGCTAGTTCTAGCTCTGTGCTCAGGGGTTGCTCCATGGTCCTCAGGGAACCATGTAGTGCCAAGTATTAAAACTTAGCCTGCCGGATGCAAAGCATGCATTCCAGTCAGCTGAGCTCTCTCTCCAGCTCCAAAGATGAGATTTAAAGTCAATCTTCAGAAAAGGAAGCATTTGATAATTTGTTTTCCATTGCTAGAATGAAGAGATATGAGGTCGTTGAGTGACCGCACTAGCGGCCTCACGGTATTGGGTTTCTGTATTTTAGTATTTTATTAACTAAGTCCAGAGAAATATCTGCCAGAAATTGCATCACTGCAAACTTGTACTTCTCAGTTATATTATATTCCACATATGAATGTAATCAAAGTGAAAGTAAAGTGAAATTTATCAGTTACACAGTCGGGGAGGAGGCTAGGGGTGTGGGGGGGCTAGGGGTGTGGGGAGGCGGGGTGGAGCTATACTGTGATTCTTGGTGGTGGAATATGTGCACTGGTGAAGGGATGGGTGTTCCAGCATTGTATAACTGAGACTTAAACCTAAAAACTTTGTAACATTCCACATGGTGACTCAATAAAAAAATTTAAAAAAAATAAATAGAGTCAATCTTCATGCAAATCAAAACAACGAGATATCATTTAACACCACAGAGAATGGCACATACCAAAAAGAACACGAACAACCAATGCTGTCACGGATGTGGGGAGAAAGGGACTCTCTTTCATTGTTGGTGGGAATGCTGACTGGTACAGCCTTTTTCAAAAACAATATGGGCATTGCGTTAAAAACTAGAAATTGAGCTTTCATATATCCCAGAAATACCACTTCTGGGAATATATTCCAAGGGTGCTAAAAAACACAGTAGAAATGACATCTGCACCTGTATGTTCATAGCGGCATTGTTCACAATAGCAAAAATCTGGAAACAACCCGATTGCCTGAGAACAGATGACTGGTTAAAGAAACTTTGGTACATCTATACAATGAAACACTATGCAGCTGTTAGGAAAGATGAGGTCATGAATTTGCTTATAAGTGGATGGTCATGGAGAGTGTCATGATAAGTGAAATGAGTCAGAAAGAGAGGGACAGACATAGAATGACTACACTCATTTGTGGAATATAAAATAACATAATATGAGACTGACACCCAAGGACAGTAGAGACAAGGGCTAGGAATATTGCTCCATGGTTGGAAGTCTGCCTCGTGAGCTGGGGGAGAAGGCAGCTGGGTTGAAAAGGGATCACTGGGACCCTCTGCGCTGAAAGACTTTGATTCCAGAGACCTAACACATTCGGGCATCCAGCGCAGCTTCTAATAGCAATGCACTGGGACTGCGAACTGGGCTGCAAACTCTGTGCCGCCCGGGGCTGGATTTTCCCTCCCCACCCTGTCTTCCTGCACGGAAAACAGTGGTGGCGGCAGCGGCACCCACATGGCAGGCGCCATCTTCTAAGAGTCCTAACTCAGAGGTATTCGATTTTTACACTTGGGGCTCCTAGGAATTCATGGGAAGGAAGTGTAACCGGCACGCCCTCGGCCCAGATAAATTCGGAGCTGCTGAGAGTGAAGCGGACCCTCTGCGCCTAAAGACTTTGATTCCAGAGACTTCTTACAGCAAGGCACTGGGACTGTGAGGTGGGCTATGCAATTTCTGGCAGAATTTTCCCTGGACTTTATACAGAAATCCAAAACCGCGCGGACGCTGCCCCATCCACGCGACTTAACATCTATAATTGTCAGCAATGTGAAACGGTTCCTTTGAACAGGTCTGACTTGGGGGGGATATTCTAAATAATAACAGTAAGTTTTTGTTGAAATATTGAAGGTTATTAATGTAGCAGCCACCTCTCTGGACTGTGAACTAAGCAAAAGCCCCACACCGGCTGAGAAGAGGAAATATCCCTCTTTCCAGGTTGTTTCCCATTTCAGGGAGAAACATGGTGTGGCGTATACCATACTATGAGGCACGGGAAGGGGGATGAGGGAAAAAAAAAGGAAAAGGAAAAAGGAAAAAAAAAGAGTTATGTACTTAGAACAGTGGGGCTACATATCTCTTCATTCCCAGCAATGGAAAACTAACTATCAAATGCTTCCTTGGTAGTAGGGCTATCTTTCTTGGGTGGAAACTCCAACAACAATAGTGAGTTTTGTGTTGAAATATGGAACGTAATCAAGGTAAAGAGAAAATGAAGTGAAATTCATCAGTTATACAGTTGGGGGTGGGGGGGGAGGGGGCGGGGGGTATACTGGGGATTTTGGTGGTGGAATATGGGCACTGGTGAAGGGATGGGTGTTTGAATATTGTATAACTGAGACATAAGCCTGAGAACTTTGTAACTTTCCACATGGTGATTTAATAAAAAGTTAAAAAAAAGAAAAAATAAAAAAAGAAAAGGGATCACTAAGTCAATGATGGTTGGAGGGGTCGTTTGGGATGAGAGATGTGTGCTGAAAGTAGATAAAGACCAAGCATGATTGCCTCTCTGTATCTGTATTGTAAGCTATAATGCCCAAAAATAGAGAGAGAATGGGGAAAATTATCTGCCATAAAGACAGGGAGAGGGGTGGGATGGGAGGGTATACTGGGGACATTGGTGGTGGAAAATGTACAGTCTTGGAGGGATGGGTGTTCGATCATTGTATGACTGAAACTCAAACATGAAAACTTTGTAAGTGTAACTTACAGTGATTCAATACAAATTTTTAAAAAATTAAAAAAAAGACAATCTTCATTGCTAACTAATTGATCGCATTTCAAAACTGTTGTAGTTCAGTTGTATCATCTATAAAATGGAGACATTAGAATAGTCATGGAGAAAAAGTAATAACACTTTATGGTTAAAATTTTTGCATATATGTAGACTAGATAGACATAGTCATAGACATAGACTGTAGACATTACCAAAGACTAGTTATAGAGATAGACATATACCTGGAAACCAAATAGACAAAGATGTAGTCATATTAATAGACATAGTCATAGACATAGATGTGGACATAGATGAACATCCACATCCATCTGCACATAGACACATACTACATGTGTCTGAATCCTGTGTGGTGGCTAGGGGAGCTAGAAAGATGTAACAGAACACAAAACACTTTTGTAGTTGTTATTAATAGTAACTCCCTTCCCGGAACCTAAGAAGGGTGAGTCCCATACATGGAAAACTGCATTTGCTAAGTAGGTGATAGAAGGACGTACATTTGGATCTGTGAGAAGGAGAAATTGCTTTATATAAGAATCATTTTAGCAAGTAAAGACAGAGCAAGAATCCAGAGGAAAAAGCAGGCAAAGCAACAGAAGAGAAGTGACAGGCCTTGTAAGATAGCATTGGTTTGTCTTTTCTCCCTTGCTACAGGGAGCTTAGGTTTATCGGATTACACCCATCACAGTGCTCCAGAGTCACTCCCATTCCTGTGTGTGCTTATCTATAAATTCTTCTCTGTGCTCTCCTCTCCAACCAGTTAATCACCTTTCCCCCATCATCATCATCATTATTGTAAAAAACTAAAGCTCGCCGATGGGCGCACGCACTCGCAGGCTCTCCGGGCGGCTCTGTCTCACCGCCCACGTTCGGTGCCCCAGAACCACTGTGTGTGCTGTTGGTCGAGGACAGGCGACGGAAGGAAGAAGGCCAGACTGGTTGCTCAATCAGTTTATTTCATTCTATCTCTCCGCTTCTCTCCCGCTCTCGGTCTCTCTCAGGATCTGTGGATCTTGCCCCAGTGGATCTGGCCCCCCAACCCACTCTTACAGCCTAGTTAAATCTCCACAGCATGAGGGGGTTGGGGCGTACACATAGGTGTGGTCACCATCCATAGGGTAAGGTTCCTTTCCCTTAGGGGATGCTTCTCCTAGGACTTAATTCTCTTTCAGCAGGAGGATCCACCCAAGGGCAGAGTCCCATGAATGTGTTTCTCTTCTCCTCAGCCAGCAAACATAAGAATTCATAATATTAATCATTTTGTATGGACACAATAAGAGATGCATTAAAGCTTATGGAATTGCTCTCCTTGAGAGCAATTGAGATTGGGGCCATCTCAATCTCAGACTACAGTGCTCAGGCCAGATCAGTCTTTCCTATCCCTAGCAGGGTCCTAGTCTCATCATTACTTTTGGATCATGACAGCATTTGTCTATGATCAAGCTCTTAACTTATAGTTAAGAATTAGGCACTTTGGGCAGGCTCATCTCGATGCCAGGGTAGCACATAACTCACTGCTTGCCCTGGATCCTTCCCGTCCCTCGTCGGGAGGAACTGAGGGCAACTGAGGCTTAAGTGGAGAAAGCAGATGCCCGGGAGGGAATAATATTCGAGACCAATTAAGTCCCAAGTTACAAAAGCATAATATTGTCTTCTTGTGTCTATACAAAAAGGACATTGCTTTAAAGTAAATTATTCAAAAGGCACAAGAAGAGGAGAAAGGCAATATTAACTTATATAATATAAATTCAGTATCCTAGGAAGGTCTGACCTTACAAATTAGCAGAGTCAGATTAAGGGAAAGCAGCGGATTAACTGTTTGGGGGAAGAGAGCATAGATTATGCTTATAATCTATGTGATTATAGCTAAACAAAAGGATGGGAGAGATTCGGGAACACCCTGATGGGTGAGACTGGGGTAAGCCTAAACTCCGGGGAAAACCTGGACAAGCTACTTGTGGCAAGGGGGAGAGGACAAAATAATGTCATCCTACAATTATCATCATCATCATCATCATCATCATCATCATCATCATCCCATTGATTGTCGATTTTCTCGAGCAGTCTCAGTAACGCCTCCATTTGTCCTAGCCCTGAGATTTTAGAAGCCTCTCTTTACTCATCCTTCCCAATGGTACTGCATTGGAGACTCTTTCAGGGTAAGGGGAATGAGACCCATCATTGTTACTGGTTTTGGCATATGAATACACCACGGGGAGTTTGCCAGGCTCTCCCATGAGGGCAGGAAACTGAGGAAACTGAGAGCATGGGCATGGACAAATGCTGTTATGATCCCAAAATAACGATGAGATTAGGACCCTGCTAGGGATAGGAAAGACTGACTAGCCTGAGCCCTGTAGTCTGAGATCGAGATGACCCCAGGAGAGCAATTCTATAAGCTTAATGTATCTCTTACTGTGTCCATACAAAATGATTAATATTATGAATGTTTATACGTTTGTTGGGCAAGGAGAGGAGAAACACACCCATGGGATTCCACTCTTTGGTGGGTCGTCCTGCTGAATGAGAATCTGTCCTACAAGACGCTTCCCCTGAGGGAAAGACTTTACCTCTGTTGATTGTATGACCATATCTATGTGTAAGCCCCAACCCCTCATGCTTTGGGGTTTAACTAGGCTGTAAGAGGGGGCTAGGGAATCCAGAGCCAGAAAGAGAATGAAGGGGGATCAAGAGGAGAATGAAGCAGCATGAGGGAGGAAGAAGCAGAGGGAGAATCAGAGGAGAAGGGAGATGAGATTCGAATAAATGGCAATTGAGACCAACGACCCTGGCCCTCATTCCTTCCATCGCCTACCCATTGCCATCGACCTCCCCAGGGTGGGGAAAGCGGCCCAAGACTACTGAACGCAGGTGTTGGAGAGAGAGAGCCAACCCGCACCCCCTTTGTATTTTATTTTTAGTAAATAAACAGGCCTGCTGGGGGAAACAAGGATGAGAGGGTCTGTGGTAGCATGAGCCATGGGTGATGGAACAGAGAAATGATAAAGGGAATTGAATTTGCTCTACCTCCACTATGTAATTTCCACCTCTATCAACCTCAGAAAAATCTAAGTTCCTTCTATCTTTGCCTAATTGAACTATCTCAGGAGAACAGAAAAAAATAACAGGTGACTATACAGAGGCTGCTAGAGTCAACATCCTGGCTACATGATGAGGAAAGAGCCCAGGCTTCATTTGAGCGGGGCTTTGACCCAGGAAGGATGATCACATGAGCAGCACTATCTTTTCTTGTACTGATTTCTTAGAACATGGTATTGCCCATTTCCTTTAAATATAGAAAGGGCTTTTTGTAATTCTCAATGTTTGTGACCCACCCATATGTTGAACCATAACCCTCAATGTGGCGGTATTAAGAGGTGAAGACTGGGGCTGGAGCGATAGCACAGCGGGTAGGGCGTTTGCCTTGCACGCGGCCGACCCGGGTTCTAATCCCAGCATCCCATATTGTCCCCTGAGCACCGCCAGGTGTAATTCCTGAGTGAAGAGCCAGGAGTAACTCCTGTGCATTGCCGGGTGTGACCCCAAAACCAAAAAAAATAGAGGTGAAGACTTTGGGAGGTGATTAGGACACGATGGCAGAGCCCTTACGGATTTGCTGTGCTTATAAAAGAGTCCCCACAGGCTCCCTCTGCATTTCCACCGTGAAGGACTTAGGGAAAAGGCTGCCAGCTCTGAATCAAGAAGTGGCCAGCATCAATCAATCAATGTGCCAGCATCTTGATCTAGGACTTCCCATCCCTTGTGACTGTGAGAAAAAAAAATGTTGTTTATAAGCTACACATAGTCTATGATATTCTGGTATAGCAGTGTGAATGGACTGAGACAGGATTTTATTTATTATTTTGATCTTTCATCAGTTTATTATAATGAGACACTCTATTGCCTTGAGCTCAGTAATTGCTTTCAGCAGTAGACCCTTCCTTGGCCTGATAAGATAGTTATTAAGGTTGAAATTGAAGAAATCTAGAGAACTTGCTTAGCACTTTGACTGAGCAATTACATTTTTGATTTTGCACACTTAGATAAATGGAAAGCACTTTGAACTTACTTTTGGATAATTGGCACAAAAAGAAAATGGCTTTGCAAGTCACAATGTGGCATGGTTCAAACTGAGCAAATGAGAATAAAATCAACACTTTCATATTCATACAAACCTCCTGCCACAAAGAATTTTCATTTAAGTTAAGTGATAATCTGGGCAATTATGTGATGTGATTATTCATAAAACTGTTAATTAAACTCATATATTTGAGTGCACCTCATACATAACTGCAATTGGAATATTTTACAAAAATATATTATTTGAATTTTAAAATATCACTCCATTGTAACTATTAGTAAAAAATGGGAAAAAATGTATCTTGGCTAGTTCTGTTTAGTAGATTATTGTAATGGACAGTGTTAGATAGTATCCAAGAAATATTATCGTAAATGTGTACCTGCATCACGTGTGCCCTGGTAAATACCCATCATAAATAAAGAAATATAAATTGTGTCTAGAATGGTTATACAATACTTTAAAAATTTGTCAGGAACACACGCAACTGATCAGCCAAATGGAAACAGAGATAAACAAATGGGACTATATTAAATTTACTTCTGCACTTCAAAAGATACAGTGACCAGAATACAAAGACAAACTAAAGAATGGGAAAGGATATTCACCCAATACCCATCCAATAAGGGGTTGATATCAAGCGTATATAAGGCACTGGTTGAACTCTACAAGAAGAAAACAACCAACCCCACCAGAAAATGGGGAGAAGAAATGAACAGAAACTTTCCCAAAGAACAGATACAAATGGCCAAAAGGCACATGAAAAAATGCTCTTCATCACTAATCATCAGGGAGATGCAGATCAAAACCACTATGAGATACCACCTCACACCACAGAGAATGGTACACATCCAAAAGAACAAAAGCAACTGCTGTTGGAGGGGATGTGGGGAGAAAGGGACCCTTTTACACTGTTGGTGGGAATGCCGACTTGTTCAGCCCTTCTGGAAAACAATATGGACACTCCTCAAAAAATTAGAAATTGAGCTCCCATTTGACCCAGCAATAGCACTTCTGGGAATATATCCCAAATAAGCAAAAAAGTATAGTCGAAATGACATTTGCACTTATATGTTCATCGCAGCACTGTTTACAATAGCCAGAACCTGGAAAAAACCCGAGTACCCGAGAACAGATGACTGGTTAAAGAAACTTTGGTACATCTAATCAATGGAATACTATGCAGCTGTTAGAAAAGATGAAGTAATGAATTTTGCATATAAGTGGATCAACATGGAAAGTATCATGCTAAGTGAAATGAGTCAGAAAGAGAAACAGACATAAAAAGATTGCACTCATCTGTGGAATATAAAATAACAGAGTAGGAGACTAACACCCAAGAATAGTAGAAATAAGTACCAGGAGGTTGGCTCCATGGCTTGGAAGCTGGCCTCACATGCTGGGGGAAAAGGCAGTTCAGATAGATAAGGGAATATCAAGTAAACTGTGGTTGGAGGACCCGCTCAGGAGGGGAGATGTGTGCTGAAAGTAGACTACAGATTGAACATGATGGCCACTCAATACTCCTATTACAGACCACAACACCCAAATGGAGAGAGAGAACAAAAGGGAATGCCCTGCCACAGAGGCGGGTGGGAGGGGGAGAAGATGGGATTGGAGGGGGAGAGATACTGGGTTCACTGGTGGTGGAGAATGGACACTGATGGAGGGATGAGTGCTCGAACATTGTATGAGGGAAACAGAAGTACGAAAATGTGTAAATCTGTTACTATACCCTCATGGTGATTCACTAATAAGAAAGAAAAGAAAGAAAGAAAGAAAGAAAGAAAGAAAGAAAGAAAGAAAGAAAGAAAGAAAGAAAGAAAGAAAGAAAGAAAAGAAAGAAAGAAAGAAAGAAAGAAAGAAAGAAAGAAAGAAAGAAAGGAAGGAAGGAAGGAAGGAAGGAAGGAAGGAAGGAAGGAAGGAAGGAAGGAAGGAAGGAAGGAAGGAAGGAAGGAAGGAAGGAAGAAGAAAAGAAGGAAGGAAGGAAGGAAGGAAGGAAGGAAGGAAGGAAGGAAGGAAGGAAGGAAGGAAGGAAGGAAGGAAGGAAGGAAGGAAGGAAGGAAGGAGGGAAGGAAGGAAGGAAGGAAGGAAGGAAGGAAGGAAGGAAGGAAGGAAGGAAGGAAGGAAGGAAGGAAGGAAGAAAGAAGGGAGGGAGGGGGAGGGAGGGAGGGAGGGAGGGAGGGAGGGAGGGGAGGGAGGGAGGGAGGGAGGGAAGGGAGGGAGAAAGAATTTAAAAAATTGTCAGGAACAAATAAAAGACAAAATAAGCCTTTATCCATTATTTTGAGTTTGTTAAATCCATGCATAAGTACTTATTGATGTTTTCTAATGCTTTTACTAGTATCTTATTGAGATATATCCCATCTGAGACAGGAAAATATAAATAAACCAAAGTACAGATGGAAAGTTTGGGGGTTATTTAAAAGCTTATTGTGTTCTAAATAGCAGAATATGATATCTAGTGTTAAATATTTTGAGGAATTCATAGAACGATTTTCAGAAATCAAGTTCCACTTAAGCTCAGCCTCATTGAATGAAATTCATTCTTGTGTTGGGGGGCACCTTTGAAAAGAAGAATATTCTCTTTTCAGTCATTTAGAAGCATTCATTTACCTCAATTTGTTTGATTATCCGCATCCTCTTTTCGTTTAGCAATTTCCAGCTCACTTCACAAAGTCATTTCATCCTTGGTGTAAGTATGTTTCTAGATATAATGGCCACTTTTGATCCCAGTTGACTAAGAGGTCTTCTTTGAACATCACAGTCAGGGAAAACATTTTTTATTATGACAGCAGTTGAGAGAATTATGGAAAACTCTTAGAACTGTGGAATAAATAGTTCATTTTCAATTGGGGTGGTTCTCTCACAGATTAGCAGATGGACTTTCAGTCAAAATTAAAGAAGCATATCGAGTACTGAAAGGATCCCAAAACTTAATTCACTTCATTTCTTGTTGGTGGACATTTATCTGTAATTTTTCACTATTACAACAAAAAAATGTTGCACTGGTACTTTGGAGGATTCCCTGAGCTTATATATAATCGTTTTTCTAGAATATATTTCTGTAAGTAGAATTGCTGAGCCAGAGGGTTTTCCTAAATATAACCATATTGTTCCTACCAATTTGCACCTGCATCTGTAGGACATAAGACTTTGTGTTACTATATCTCCCAGTAATAACTGGATTTAAAATTTTGGGAAGGATTTGGGCCATACCTAGTTCTGTTCAGAGCTTACTGCTGGCTCTGTGCTCAAGGGTCACTACTTACAGAGCTCTGGGAAACATAGCCAGTGCCAGGGGTTGAACTCAGGTTAGCCATGTGCAAGGTTAGTGCCTTTCCCACTGTATTATCTATCCATTTCTATATTTAACATTTTTATTTGTTCAAATGGAGGACAAACAAAATTATATTTTATTGCAATTTTAAACTGTATTTTTCGGATGAGTAGTCTATATTGCATATCATTTTACGTATTTGTTGATCTTTAAAGCCATCTCTTCTGTGAGTTATCAATTTATATTCTGTCAGCTTATTTTTTCCCTCTATTGATTTGTAGGCACTTCTTAAAAATAATTTATGTTTCATGAATAACATTTCCTGGCCCTTGAATTTTCTTTTCACTTTACTTTTGGACACATTTTATAGTCCAGAATTATGACATTTCAGTATAATTGCATTTATTGATCTTGCTTTTTGTTTGTTACAAATTCTTCACTGCTGCGCCATGATCATGAATATATTTTTCTAAATTTGGTTCAAACATTTGTCAGACTATTTTTTATAGGGGGAATTTATTATCTTCATTATTTTTATTTATTTCTGTATAATACATTCATATAAATAAAACTTTAAAGCACAGGACTTATATTTCTGTAGATCAGAAGTCCTGCACAACATTACCGGGTTCTCCACTGAGGATCTCACAAGACTGAAATCTAATTGTTGCCTGTGTACTCACCTGGAACTTTGAGTTCCTCATCCAAGCTAGTGTACTTGTGGCAGAGTTTACTTCCTTGATGCTGTAAGGCTGAGGTCCCTGTTTCTGTGCTGGCTGTCTGAGCTTGCTTGCTCTTAGAAACTAACCAACCAGTTTTCTTACTATGTGGACCTCTTCATCTTCAAAGTCATATTTGAGCATCTCTGTTGTGCGGGTTCCCTCTATCATAGTTCAAGTCTCTGTGAATGTGAATCTCTTCAGGGAAAGTACCATCCCTTTGAAGGACTTCCCTGATTAGGCCAGACCCACCCAGGATAATTTCTCCATTTTGTAAGTGCAGCTGCTTTGGGATCTTATTACATCCAGGAGGTTATATAATCTAATCGAGGATCTTTTAGGTTAACATTTAAATAATTGTGTGTGTATCATGGGACTATAATCTTGAGGACTACTTTAACATTCTGCCTGCCACATGGTAGAAAGTAAAGATTCATATTTCTAGCACACGGATTACCAGTTTGTTTTCAATTTGGAAATATTTATACAAGATAGTGGAGAAAATTGTTCCATGACTCCCTATGTTCTTGGCACCTAGCTTCTGTCATTTTACATGACTAATTTTGTTTTATCTATGTCCTGATTCTCTTCTACTCACCCCTTGATTATTTATTTGTGAAATTCAAGACATACTAGCTCATATGTAAATGTTTCCATATGTACCTTTGGAGGCATTTTCTTTTATTTGTAGTTGGAGTCAGCCATACTCGGGTTAAAGACCTAAATTCAAGGCTGCCCACGATTTCTTACACATAAACTGCAAGTTTAGGGTTTCCCTCAAACTGCCATCAATTTTATAACTTGTTAGAAAGATGCACAGAGGGGCTGGAGCAATAGCACAGTGGGTAGGGCATTTGCCTTGCACGCGGTCGACCCGGGTTTGATTCCCAGTATCCCATATGGTCCCCTGAGTACCGCCAGGGTAATTCCTGAGTACAGAGCCAGGAGTAGCCCCTGTGCGTCGCCAGGTGAGACCCAAAAAGAAAAAAAAAAAGAGGCACAGAACTCATGGGAACCTCTTATTGTCCTAATAATATTTTGTTATAGGCAAAGGTCCTGAATCTTAGCCTAGGAGGATTCCAGATGCAAAGCTGCTTTGTCTTTAGGGATGTGTTAACCACCTGACTCTGATATATGGCAGTTTGTGTGTGCAGTACTGCTAAACCAGGAAGCTTATTTGTGTTTCATTATATAGGCAATGATTGATCAAATCATATATGTGGTCGATTTCAGTCATCAGCACCATCCTCCCCACCTCCCAGAAGTCAGATTGATGCCATGTGGCTCACAGCAAGAACCTCTGAACAGATTTGGTCTTTCTGGTGGTCAGCCTATACCCTGAGTCATCTCCTCAACATAAATTATCAGGTAGGGTCTGAAGGATCCACCATGAACAACAAAAACATTCCCATCACTCAGGAAATTTCAAAGGTTTCGAAGTTAGTTTCCAGGGACTGGGGAAAAGGACAAGTCAAATTCTTCCTTTCCTCTTTCCTTTCTTTCTGACCATTATCACACTTTTAAAAATAAAACCAATTTCTTTTTTAAAAAGGTTTTATTGAATCACTGTGAGATAGACCCTTACAAAGCTGTTCATGATTGGATTTCAGTCATACAGTATTCCAACACCCATCCCTGCCCCAGTGTCCCCAGGTTCCCTCCCATCACCCCCCCACCCCCATCCCCCAGTCTGCCTCTGTGGCAGGTGCTTTGATTCTCTCTCTCTGTTTTTGTCTCTGTCTCTGTCCCTGTCTCTCTGTCTCTGTCTCTCTGTCTCTGTCTCTCTCCCCTTTCAGGCATTGTGGCTTGCAATATTGATACTGAAAGTGAAACCAATTTCTTATTTTTCTCCAATATCCAGCAAATTTTCTAATTTTTTTCCTGCCTCATTTTTTTTAAAAGTTCTTTTCTGCAAATCAGTATAAGCTTCTTCACACATTGCACTTGGTTGATATATAGCATAAGTTTCTTTTAGCTTATAGGCACTTGGTTGATATATAGCATAAGTTTCTTTTAGCTTATCGGTCTCCCTTCTCTCCCCCTTCACAATTTATTTGGGGAAGAAAATGAGTCATTTGTTCTATAAAGTCTACCACATTCTGGATTTTGTATAAATTACATAATCATGAGGTTCACCCAGATACTGTTTGCACTTGACATACTTGAATTCACTTAGAGCAGGCACTTGAAGCACACCTTGTGGCACAAATTTCAAGGCATGAGCAACATTTCAAATCCCTTGTGAAAGTCACTGGTTTAGTGAACAGCTTGGTGTCTTGGGAACTCTGGGAAGCTCCAGGATCTCAAGCCATGTTTCCATCTGACAATATTGCACAGAGACCTCTTATAGATAAATCTCTTAAGGAGATCTTTAAGACTAAAAGAAATGGACTTGTCTATCACTTGGAACATCTGCCCATAAAGAGATGAAGATCATTATAGCTTCTGCCCATAAAGAGATGAAGATTTGACCTACAGGTACTTTGGAGCTCTAGGGTTAATCTGTTAAAACCAAACTGGAACTCTGGATGGATTGGGAATTGGGTTTTGTGGGTCAAGATGACCTTCAAGTCAGGATAGCATGGATTTATAGAATTCAACTATAAAAAGTTCAACTAAATAAAACTGGCTCTGTCTCAAAAAAGAGACATGTCTTTTTTTAAGGTCTTTGAGAAATGCTCAGAAGCTGAAATGGATGTGAGTTATCTAATACTGTTCTGCCATAAAGGCACTGGAATTATGTCTTCTTATAATATGACATGCCATGAATAGTCCTATTCTTTACAATGCATTTAATAGTAATGGTGAAAACTGAGCTCAAAATAAGTGCCTTTAGAAATCCTATCACAATTGTCTTGCAACTGATGGATCTACAAATCTTTTCTCTAAAAGAGTTTCATTGTCATACTCAGAGAAGAAATTGGCCCCCCACAATGAGTATGCATTAAGTGCTCTAAATATATCTTCAGAGGCAGGTTAAGTTGCCCACCTGTGGCTTTTGTCCTGTTGAACACAGTCTGAGGGTAAGATGGATGCCATGGATTCTCTTGTGGCCAAAATGAGCCCTTGGGCTATGGAGCTTTAAGGTACTCAAATCACTAAGTTATCTGGGAAATTTAAAATGTAGGTATACCAACAGATCCACCACAGTGGTGGAACTCAGAAACACATTTCCTCTCATGTTCTAAGTCCACAACTTCCTCTAGCCTATGAGCGGTCTCTCCTTGGACTGTTAGACTTCAGAACTGTGAAGCCACCAGCGAAGCTCTTATGAAGTCAAAGGGTGTGAACCAGGGTGGGCTACAGGGCTATGATTTGGCCATTTGATTCTCGCTGGCTCCCAGCAGCAAGGTCCCCATTTGACTGCCTTTGATGAGCAGAGATCTATTTGCTGCGGGCTTCGAACTTGTCGGTTGCTAGGCTGTCCTGTGAAGGGAGGCTATCTACACGGAAGTAAGTTTATGAGAGCCAGTGGGCCTCTGGTCTGATGATTGTCCAGAGGACAGCTTTTGAAAGAAGTCCCTTGTGAGAATCTAAATCTAGCAAGAGGAAATTTATAACCCTAGAGGGTTGGCAGAATGTTGCTTTGCCATGAGGCTTCGGGAAGTGGAGAATGAACTCAGCGTGTTCTTATGAGAACTGTGCCAGGGCATGAAGAGGCTTCTGTGGAATACTGAGGCCCGAGGAGAAAAATTTGGCGTCAGAAATCACTGTCATCACTGTCATCCTGTTGCTCATGGATTTACTCGAGCAGGCACCAGTAATGTCTCCATTGTGAGACTTGTTGTTACTGTTTTTGGCATATGGAATACGCCACGGGTAGCTTGCCAGGTTCTGCCATGTAGGTGAGATACTCTCAGTAGCTTGCCAGGCTCTCCGAGAGGGATGGAGGAATCGAACCCAGGTCGGCCGTGTAAAAGGCGAATGCCCTACCCGCTGCACTATAAGTTGTTGCCAAAAGGATCAAGGTGGGTGTGAGATGGAGATTTTGTATTGTTCAATGATTGCATGTGAGAGTGACTTGTATCTGGGTTCTGGGGTGCTGTGATTTAGACTGTAGCTCTTTGAGAGTCTGGCAGGAAAGCTGTTTGTTGCCAGGACTCTTGGGATTTTTTTCTTTTTTTCTTTTTTTTTTTTTTTTGCTTTTTTGGGTCACACCTGGCGATGCGCAGGGGTTACTCCTGGCTCTGCACTCAGGAATTACTCCTGGCCGTGCTCAGGGGACCATATGGGATGCTGGGATTTGAACCCGGGTCGGCCGCGTGCAAGGCAAACGCCCTACCCGCTGTGCTATCTCTCCAGCCCCGATTTTTTTCTTTAGATCACTCCAGTGCTACTGTCTGTTCAGCCAGCAAATAGAGGTGGTGATTATTGACAACTAGAAACTGATGGACAGAGAGTTTGGCTTTGGAATATTTTTCTTTTTTTTTTTTCACTTTCATATATAAAGATCAGGGCCTTTCTTTGTTAAAGTGAAATTTATTTAGACTACAGGATTGGGTAAGTTTAAGGTGTACAGCATGATGGTCTGATGCTTTAATATTTCAATAGTTAATACTTTACTGTAGAGCTGGCTAGCACTCCTGTAACACCACATTATTATCTTCTAGTGCTGGAAACAATTAATATCCTATTTTGGCAAGTTTGATGGTTATAGGACACTCGTCAGTTGTTTGTAGTCCTTGAACAGTGCATTGGTTTTCTAGGACTTATCACTAGTTGCAAGGACTAGTGACTTTCATGCAAAATAATCTGGCTGCATACTATTTTGACAGGACAAGAACATTTTTTACTGGATGTAGAGTACGCCTTCTGCATGACCTGGAATAACTATTACTGTTTCTTTCATCAGTATTGGTACCAAGGATACATGGCGTTGTGTGTGTTCTACTCACACAACCAGGTCTGCATCCAACCCTGGGGCCAGAGAGTTTGGATTCTGGCATCCACAAAAGCTTCCATGAAGTCCCCCACCTACCTCAGAGTTGCTCTCGTTTCTTTCCAGATCATTACCCTCTGGTTTCACCTTCGTCACCTGACAGCACCTTCCTGATTTCAGCATTCCATTGGAATTTCTTCTGGGCTCTCTTCCCATTTTCTTCTTCCTTACCAGAACAAATCTGTTCTCTCAACTCCCCATCTTTTTCCTCTTCCAGCATCTCTGCAATCTTTGTGTGTGTGTGACTGGCATTCATCCTGGTACTTGGCCATCTGCTCTGGCATTGCCCTGCCAATAGCTTCCTTAAGCTTCTGCACAGATTCATTCAGAGGCAACTTGAGCTCCTAGAGATGAAGTTTATGAGCAAGTATGACCAGGCTGTCCTTACTGCAGGGTGCGGGTAAAGTCAGATAGCCATGTACCTCAGAAAAGATGTGGTCATTAAATATCCTGGTTTGCACTGCTGGGCCCAGTTGGATGCCATTAACATCGTGGGCACAGATCTTCCATTCACAAGCACCCCCAGCATTTAACACAGCCTGAACCAACTCCTTAATATGTTTTTCTGGGGGCACTGTCAGGCTTGTAGGGAGAAGAGAGAACTATTTGAATTCCTGGTCCAATTCAGTCCCTTGGGAACCTCTTTCATCATCCATGTCACAGAAGAATCTGCCTTCTGGAGACACCAAAATGCTGCTTCAAGTGCTAATCAATCAAAGACACCATGATGATAATCTCCTGAAACAAGTTCATTGTTACAAGCAGAGCAGAAGATTTAATTATTGGGTGGGAGGTGTTCCCCAATTGCTGCAGCCTTATGTTCCTCCTCTTGTTTTTTCTGGGCCCATCTCTCTTTCTGAATTTTTAAAAAACTTTCCCTTACCACTTAGAACGCAAAGAATATTTATTTATTTTTAATATTTTTGTTCACTTGGGGGACACAACTTATGATGCTCAGGGATTACTCTTGGCTCTGTGCTCAGGAATTACTCTTGGTGGTGCTCAAAGGACTATATGGGATACCTGGAGATTGAAGCCGGATTGGCCGCATGCAAGACAAGTGCTTTACCTGCTCTACCATCTCTCTGGCCTCTTAAGATCATGTCTTATTCTTTCTCTTTCTACCAGCATTGAGAGCTCTGATACCTGTCTGGAAAACCTGAAGTTTGCTGCTTCTCCCTGTCAAAGTGGCATCTGATTTATATTCTTTATCTTTTCACCATCTTTCTTCAACGTCTTTGGCAATTTGTCCTCATATTTCTGCTAGCTACTGGCAGCTTATGATGTTTGTCCTAGTTGCAAAGCCTTTTAGTGAGTGGAAAAATCCTCCATACCTGTGGTCAGAGAAGGAGATAAAAGTTCATCTTGCATGTGTGTGTGCACCTGGCAGCTTTTGCTTCTAGTCCAAATCAGTTGGTTAAAGAATCAAGAATCATATTCATGGGGCTAGAATGATAGCACAGCGGGTAGGGCATTTGCCTTGCACGCGGCCGACCCAGGTTCAATTCCCAGCATCCCATATGGTCCCCTGAGCACGGCCAGGGGTAATTCCTGAGTGCAGAGTCAGGAGTGACCCCTGAGCATCGCTGGGCATGACCCAAAAAGCAAAAAAAAAAAAGAATCATATTCATTATACTCATCTCCATGTAAATCATCTTTGATGTTTGGTCCTTCTATAATTCTATTCACAGATTTTCAGGTTGAAGACCTCCCATATCTTCCTTCAAAGAAGACCTCCCTGTGAGTAGAAGCACTCTAGGAAGTGCTTACATGCAGGCTCAGAGAGGTGAGGGTCATCTGAACAATTGCTGCAACCAGTTGAGTACCTTTACCTTTTAAAAAAATTATTTCTTTTTTTCAGTTGCTTATTGGCAACAACCAGCAGTGTTCAGGCCTTACTTTGAGCTTTGAGCTCAGGGTTTATTCCTAACGGGCTCAGGGGACTATATGCAATGTTGGTGATGGAACCTGGGTCAAACACATGCAAGGCAAGCATCTTGCCTGCTGTACTATTTCTCTGGCTCTTGTTGAGTTTCTTAATGTTGTTCTACTCTCCTGATCATCATTTGCCTAGATTTTGGTTTAAAATGTGAGATTCAGAGGGCATGTAAGAGAGATTGGATGCTGTCAGATTCTGACACAACTACAAACAAATCTTGAATGTTGTTGTTTATTGTCTTTCTACATAGTGCTACTGCAGTAGCACTATGGACTACAAGTGTCTATTGTGACCAGCAGAATATAGCATTCAGTTGCATCTGGGATCGGAAGCAAGTCTACTGAATAATGACCCATTGCAGTTCCATTGCTTGTGTTCATGGATCAAAAAACGCCAGTGAGAGTCAGGAAATGGAGAGAATAACCCCAACTCAAGTTTTGTGAGATGTCTGAGCGGAGAGTGAATGGCTTGTAGTTAATGCCCTAGGAGAACTTGTAGAAATGTTTTCCAGAAACCAATTACTACGAAAGTTCACTCACTGAAAACTCTGTAAGAAAGACACAGCCCAATTAAAAATGAGCAAAAGATCTGAACAGGCACTTCACTGAAGATATACAGATGGCAAATAAACATATGAAAAAGATGCCCCACATCATATATCATCAGGGAAATATAAATTGCAAAAGCAATAAGTTATCACTAAACACTTATTAGAATGCCCCCAAATCCTGAAATTTGAAAATACTAAACACTAGGGAAGAGGGAGAGGAACAAGTACCCTCAGGCATTGCTAGTGGGGATCTAGAATTATATAATCACTTTGGGAGACAACTTGAAGGTTCCCCTCAAAGCCGAACATTATCTTATCATATGATCCAGCAATTGCACTTCTTGGGGGTTATTCAAAGGAATGGGAAACATCCACACACAAATCTTCACACAGATGTTTATAGCAGTTTTGTTTATATTGCTAAAATGTGGAAGCAAGCACGATGCCCTTGGCTAGTTAATGGATATATGGTACAGCCATTCAACAAATACTATTTGTTGCTGAAATGAAATGAGTTGCCAAGCAACTATCATAAGATAGTGAGGAATCTCAAATGTGTTTTGCTAATGTGAAAAGGCTTCACACTGTTTAATTCCAACTATTTGATCTTCCACAAAAGGCAAAAGTAGAAGACAATAAAAATTTGGGCAGTTTCTAAGGGTATGAAGAGTGAAGGGAGAGAAGATTAGAAGATTAAACCCACCAGGATTTGCAGGGCAGTGAAATGATATGAAGTAGTAATAATGGATAATGTCATAAATATGACAAATCCCATAAAATGTACACTCAAAGAGCAAACCCTAATGCAATTTATGAGTTTTGTGAATAATAATGCTTTACCGGATAAAGTTCCAGTCATCATAGTTCCATCATCCTAGTCTCCATGTCCTCCTCTTTCTCCTATCCCTTACAGCATAGTTACATAGAAATCATGAAGGGTGGGGGGTACACATAGGTGGAGTTGAATATTGTCATAACAAACAGGTAAAACCACTCTTTCAGGGGAAGTTCTAGGAGATTAACTCAAGGACAAAATCTCATCTGAGGGTTCAGCACTCTAGATTACTAGGAAATCCACTCAAGGGCAGGATTCCATCTAGGGTGTATTGCTTTCTCCTTTCCTCAGCTAGTAATCCATTATTCTAATCAATCAGAGTAAATTTGCTTCTTATAATAGTTCTGTGCGGCAGAGCCTGGCAAGCTACCAGTGGCATACTCGATATGTCAAAAACTGTAACAACGACGGTCCTCATTCTCCTGATCTGAAAGGGCCCCCAATATGCCATCGGGCTACACTAGCACGTGACAGGGATGAATGGAGAGGTTACTGGCGCCTGCTTGAGCAAATCGATGAACAATGGGATGACAGTGATACAGTTAATAATATTACACCAATAATCACTTCATCAAGCAAATGTACCACATTAACATAAGATACAAAGAGGGGGAAATGTGGAGTGGTGGAGAACAGGGGGTTTTAGAATGCATTGAACTTTTTCCTAAGTTTTTATGTAAACCTAAAAGTGATTACAGTGAAAGTTAATTAAAGAAATAAAAGCACTCAAGACAGTGAGAGAATAGATCATCCACAGGAAGGTGTCTAATGGCACAATACAGAATGGAGCATGGTGGAGGGGGGGTAACCGATGCCATTGCCTAGAGAAGAGAAACGGGGACCAGTTTTCCTGAGGACAGTCCCTGGGTGTGCCGCATGGGGCAGATGGTCTTAAGGGGAAACGGGGCTGGGTCTGGGAAGGTGGGCATGCTTAGGGGCTAGTAGACTGTGCACAAAAGCCTGGAGAGAGGTGAAAGCAGTTGTGAGTTCCTTTTAATAGAGGTTATGCTTTCACTGATCTACAGGAACTTCCCAAATGTAATTATTGCAAAGCTTTTTTCTGTTCCATAATATTGATTTCTCTTGTCTTGAGCTCATATCGGTTGACTACTTTGATATCTGTTTTAGCAACATTTCTTCATATATTCTAGATTATTTTTGTTTGCATGTTTATTTACTACTTCTGGGGGGGTGAGACGGGTGGAACTTACCTGACAGTGCTCAGGGGCTATTCCCGCTGGTGCCCAGGGAATATGCAGTGTCAGGGGTCAAACTGGGACTGACCACATGCAAGGCTAGTGCCTTACCTCTTGTACTATCTCTTCATCTCTTGTTTGTATACCCATTTGGAGGGTCCCTTCCCTTTTTCCTGATTTTCCTTTTATTTGTTTTCCCTTCCATTAAGACTTGGTCACTTGAGTGGTTTGGTAGTTGCTCCCCATTAGCAGCAAGAAATTGAAAGCAAGCTACATGTACACCAATTTCCTGTGTTTGTTATTCCATACTCTATTGAATGACCATTATTTGTGGGAAATGAAGCCACTGTCATCTCTCAGAATGAACCTGTGTCACCTCTTGTGATGTGACTTCGAATGAACTCAGACTTCTCTTTTTCCGGGTCTGTCCCCAGTTATACCTTCTTTCCAGGAGCAGGAATGCACAGACTATATGAACATTTTTGTGAACTTGACCCTGATCAAGGTTCGGTGCAGGGAAATGAACCTCTTCCTATATCTATCTGTCTCATCTGTATAAACCAATTTAGAATGTTTCCTTCATTTTCCTTGGGAGACAGAGGAAACTTTTCTGCATCGGAAGAAAGAACCAAAGCCAAAATGTGGAGAGAAGCAGAACGTAGACAAGGTTAGAGGAATTTATGACTTGCTCAGTAACCTCTTCTCTGCCTTTTCTGAGTTTTGATAGTCTAACTCTGTTTTCAGGACACACCTCCATATCCTTAGACTACTGCTCTCATACCTGTTAGCCAATGTGTTTCTGATAGTTGCAATCAAAAGAGGCACGATGATCTGTATTTTAGGCATCCCTTGATCTAATGTGTTGTGATTCTTGTGCCAAGCACACCTGCTCCCACATGCTAAAAGTGCCTACTCTCCGAAATCTTGTTTTCACGTAGCAATCTTGGCTCTCATGTGCACTGAGAATGTTTGGACACCATAAGTAAAAACAAACTTAAACAGGAAGATAGGGCTTGCAGAAAATGGAGCCACTTGTCTATATTGTCGTGGCTCTGAGGGCTTACAGGATGCAGCAAAGAAGAGTGAGCGAGGATCTGAGAACTGCAGGTGGAAGCTTACAGAAGCAATATCTGATACCTCCAGCATGAAGCACTGGTTGGAGGTAGGTACTTCCTTCTCCAGGGATTTCCTGAAAAAAATTCAGTACAGTGGGTAGGACGTTTGCCTTGCATGCTGCCAACCCAGGTTTAATCCCCAGGACACCACATGGTCATGGTCCCCTGAGCCTGCCAGGAGTTATTCCTAAGTGCAGAGCCAGAAGTAAGCCCTGAGCATGGCTGGGTGTGCCCCCTCCCCCGCCGAAGTAAAAAGATAAAAGGAAACATGCTGGTTTCTTTTGTTTCCTTGGTCAAGTTGCTTAAGCAAATGCTACAAGACCTGAGACAGACAGGCCTCACTCCCACTTAAAATTTGATCCTGCCTTCACCAAAGCTTTTCTTCCATTAGCCTGTTTTGTTCTTCTCTGTTCAGTAAAGTCTTTCTTGTATGTTAAGAGCTTGCAAAAGATTTACTTGCCTTAATCACATGATTTTCAAAATGTTAATTATGTATTACTCATACAGTCTGAACTTTTACTGCTCATGTCATTTTACTTGACTGGGAAGAAGGTACTTGTAATGGTTACATAATTTTCAGATTGCTGACAGGGAATTCCAATCATAATATACTTAATTTGGAGGAGAGGTGTCTCCATTTTTAATGCTTTTAAAACAAAATTTAGATTAAAATTAACTATACAGAATTGATTTTATTCACCAAAAATGACAACAATATTTTCATATTATTCCTGGAACATTTTTAATGTTTTATCATAATGAAATAAAAATACTTTGGATATTTTTTCTTTAATCTGCATTTTCTTTTTTTTTTTTAATTTATTTATTTTTAATTAGAGAATCACCGTGAGGGTACAGTTACAGATTTATACACTTTTGTGCTTATACTTCCCTCATACAAAGTTTGGGAACCCATCCCTTCACCAGTGCCCATTCTCCACCACCCGTAAACCCAGTGTCCCTCCCACCCTCCCCAAACCCATCTCCCCCCCACCCCACCCTGCCACTGTGGCAAGGCATTCCCTTCTGTTTTCTCTCTCTAATTAGCTGTTGTGGTTTGCAATAAAGGTGTTGAGTGGCCGCTGTGCTCAGTCTCTAGCCCTCATTCAGCCCGCAACTCCCTTCCCCCACATGGCCTTCGACTACAATGTAGTTGGTGATCGCTTCTCTGAGTTGACCTTTCCCCGGAACGTGAGGCCAGCCTCGAAGCCATGGAGTCAACCTCCTGGTACTTATTTCTACAGTTCTTGGGTGTTAGTCTCCCACTCTGTTATTCTATATACCATAGATGAGTGCAATCTTTCTATGTCTGTCTCTCTCTTTCTGACTCATTTCACTCAGCATGAAACTTTTCATGCCCATCCACTTGACTACAAAATTCTTGACCTCCTTTTTTCTAACAGCTGCATAGTATTCCATTGTATAGATGTACCAAAGTTTCCTCAACCAGTCATCCGTTCTGGGGCATTCGGGTTTTTTCCAGATTCTGGCTATTGTAAACAGTGCTGCGATGAACATACATGTGCATTAATCTGCATTTTCTATTAGCTGAACTTAATATTTACTCCTGTAAAAAAACATCATCGATAGACTGAAGTAACATTGACAGTCTAAACAGAACACAAAATTTCTTTGTTTAAGATTAATGAAGTTGGGTTTCTTTTTGTCAAAGTAAAAAATAGGCTTTCATTTTACCCCTCACAAATTTTAGTTTCAAAAGGATTCACAGTTTCAAACTCACAGTGAAATTAATTGCTCAGGTATGCTACCATTTCTTCATAGTTATATCTGATATGATCATCAAAGAGACTGAAACAACATTTCACAGATCTCTCCTTCTTATATACACTACAAGCATTCTTAAAATCAGCTTTAGTTGTAAATTTTCAGAAACAAGTCAAACAGGCAGTTAATACACAGCATCATTCTATGACTAATAAATATGATTCCTAGCCTAGAGCAGGCTCACTCAGAAACCAGTTTTGTCTGTGACTCAATAGCATGTTTTCATAGCAGTCTCAAGTACCTAAGGCAACCCTGTAATTGTTGTAGAAATACATATGCTATCACTTTGTCTTTTGTCTTTTCAGCAGCATGGATTCTCTTTTTTTATTAACTCAGTGTTTTTGTTTGTTTGTTTGTTTATGGGTTACACCTGGCAATGCTCAGAAGTTACTCCTGGCTCAGGAATTATTCCTGGCAATGCTCGGGGGACCATATGGAATGTCAGGAGTTGAACCCAGGTTGACTGCTTGCAAGGCAAATGCTCTACCCTCTGTTCTACTGCTCTGGCCCAATCAGCTGTATTTTTGAGTCCCATCTGTACAATCATACCAATGAATTGTGGCAGCTTAAAAACATGTCCAGGACTGAAGAGATAGTATAGTAGGTTGGAAACTTGCCTTGCACATAGCTTTTCCAGGCTCTGTTCTGGGCACTGTACATGGTGCCCTGAGCACCATCAGGAATTATCCCTATGCACAAAGCCAGTAGTAAGGCCTGAGCACCACTGGGTATGACCCTAAAATTAAAATGAAATGAAAATATGTCCATAATTTATTCCAATTTTTCATTAGCTAACAAGGCTGTATACTTTAGGAGTAAAATACCATACCTCTTCAAAATATGTTACCAATATTCTTCTATCACACCCTTTCCCTTTGCTCTTCCTCCCCCTGCCTTCTCTGATAACCTTAACTCTGTATTTAGAGTCCAAGGGTTTGTCTTTGTTCAGTTTTGTCTGTTCCCTTATTTTGTTTCTTTATATCCCACATGAGTGAGATCATCTGGTATTTGTCTTTCTCCCTCTGACTTATTTCACTTAACATGACCCTTTCAGCTCTTCTCATATTAAGGCAAAAGGCAAGATCTAATCTTTCCTTATTGCTGAGCAGTATTCCCTTGTATATACATACAAGATATTCTTTATTCATTTTGTTATTGGCAAATGAGTTGTTTTCCTTTTTGACTAATATTTATATATATACATATTGCTTCAATGAACATAATGTAAAAATTAATGTTTTAGTGTTCTTCAGATAGATAACTAGGAGTAGAATTGCTGACTCTTATCATTGATCTGTTTTTAGTATTTTGCGGAATCTCCATACTGTTTCTCATAAGGGCTGGGCCAATTTATGAGGGTTCTCTTTTTTTCCTACACTCCCTCCTAATACATCAGTTTTGGGAGAGGGTGTTTTGGGCCACACTTTGTGGTGCACAGAGCTTAGTCCTGGCTCTGTGCTCAAGGATCACTATTGGTGGTGCTCAGGGAAACCATAGCAATGCCAGGGATCAAACTGGGGTCAGTTGCATACAAGACAAGTACCTAAGCCCTTGTACTATCTCTCCTGCCCTCTCACACTTGTTTTTCTTTTTAATTTAATTTTAGTCATAGTGAATTGCAAAGTTAATCATAACTGGATTTCAGGCACACAACTTCTCAATACCAATTCCTTCACCAGTGTCTGATTTTCTCTACCAATGCCTTCCTCTGGTTACCAGTTGCCTCTCACCCACCAGTTTGCCTCTAGAAGAGGTACTTTTTTAAAAAAATAGAAAATAGTTTTTGGTTTTATGGTTTAAAACACCACTGTTGGTAGGTTTTCATGCATAATAATACTTCACTATCTTTCAGTTTCCCCTCCTTCTCCAGGTAGAATACTTTTCTATACCATTGGTTTTGAGAAGTGTTTTATTCCAAAGATAAAACAATAGTTCACTATAAATAAAAATCTTCATGTAATAATGTAATAATCATTTTGATGTAATAATCCAAAAATTCTCATTATCGGGCCAGGACAGATCACTAAAAGGAGTGAAGCACATGTCTTGCATGTGTGAGGTCAGAATTTAATTCTCAACACCATATGGTACTCTTTTTTTTTCTTTTTTGCCTTTTGGGTCACACCCAGCGATGCACAGGGGTTATTCCTGGCTCATGCACTCAGGAATTACTCCTGGAGGTGCTTGGGGGACCATATGGGATGCTGGGAATCGAACACGGGTCGGCCGCATGCAAGGCAAACGCCCTACCTGTTGTGCTATCTCTCCAGCCCCCAACCATATGGTATTCTTGAGCATTGTCAGGTATGACCCTGACCAAGCATCACCACATTTGCACTGACCATGAAGCATGCATTGCTGGTGTGAGCATCAATGGTAGTGACCCTCAGAGCCTACAAACACTGCTTTAGAAGGACCCCTAAAAATCACACTATCATATCAATACATACAGAGAAAGATTTTTAAAACATTCAGCAACAATTTAGGATTAAAAATGCAATAAAAATTGGATTGAAAGAACATATCTCAACATAACAAAGACCATATATGGAAAATCCATCAATAACATACGCAATGGGGATAAAGACATGTGTTCTCACCACTATTTTTCAATACGGTTTTGTAAGTCCTAACCTTCAATTAGAAAAGGAAAGGAAATAAAAGGGATGAAGACTAATAAAGAATTTAGACTATCATTATTTGTAGATGACATGATAATATACATGGGAAATTCTAAAGTTCCACTAAAGCAATATTAGAAACAATAAACAAGGCAATAAAATAGTAGGTTAAAAATTAATAGACAAGGGGCTGGAGCAATAGCACAGCGGGTAGGGCGTTTGCCTTGCACGCGGCCAACCCGGGTTCGAATCCCAGCATCCCATATGGTCCCCCGAGCACCGCCAGGAGTAATTTCTGAGTGCATGAGCCAGGAGTGACCCCTGTGCATCGCTGGGTGTGACCCAAAAACCAAAAAAAAAATTAATAGACAAAAGTTCATTACACTTCTATATGTATTTGTAAGCAATGAGCTAAAAGAGAAAGACTTTTGAGAGGCAGTGTTGGGAAATAGGCTAAACACACATACACACACACACACAAACACACACACAGCTGTGCTTAGGGCTTGCTCCTGACTCTGCTAAGATCACTCTGACTAAGATCACTCCTGGCAATTCTCAGGGGACCATATGTGGTGCTGGGAATTAAATCTGGGAGTCTTTTTAAATCCAATTTATAGTTGTATCCAAAAGCATTAATTATAAAGGAATACACTGAAAAAGATGAAAGACTTATACATTGAAAATTATAAATGACTATTACACAGAAGAAGACATGGGAATGAAAGAATATTCCCTACTTGCAGATTGGAGGAATTAATATTTTTAAAGTGACCATCCTAACCAAGGTAGTATGTATATTTAACACAAACCCTATGAAAATCCCAATAAGATTCAAGAAAACAGACCGATGTTACTGAAGTTTATATGAAACCACAAAAACACAGAATAAGCAAATCAGTATTGAGAAGAAAGCACAAAAAAGGGGAAATAATGATCCTCAACTTCAAATTATAGCACACAACTATGGTACTCAATACAGTATGGAATTGGGATAAAAATTAGCATAGGTGTATCATTGAAATAGAACTGAGAACACAGAAGTGAATGTTCACAGATGTATATATATATATGTATATATGTACATATATATATGAGGCCCATTGTTGTTACTGTTTTTGGCATATTGAATATGCCAGGAGTAGCTTGCCAGGCTCTGCCGTGTGGGCAGAGTACTTTCGGTAGCTTGCCAGGCTCTCCAAGAGGGATGGAGGCTCTTAGGGCGGCCTCTAATTACCATTACAGGTGTTCCTATGGTTCACACTATATTTGAACCCCATCAAATATGGTGGGTAATTATGGAAAATGGGTAGGAAGTGTTTATGATGTGTCCAGAAAGCGGCCTGGAGTGTGGCGGTGGTTGGGTAGTGGAGGTCAGCCGATGAGGAATTTATCTGGCACCGGCAGGGTGTGTCTTATGGGTGTGACCCCTGGGTTGCCGGAGATTAAGGGAAGCAGGCAGAGGATCTCTGTTCCCAGGTTCCGTTGAACCTAGAGTCCTAGAGCATCGAAGAAGTGCTTAAGAGGATGAAGAACCTCTGGCTCCAGGCACATCTTTACGACTCCACCATTCTTCCTGCACTAACATACACCTCAGAGACCTGGGCCCTACGAAAACAGGATGAGAAGGCTATTCGGGTATCCCAAAGAGGAATCGAAAGAGCTATGCTTGGAATATCACGTTTCACTCAAGTGAGAGAAGGAATCCAGAGTTGCAACCTCCATCTATGATCAAGAATCAGGGACACTATCTTGTTTGCCAAGGTGGAAAATCAGATGGGCCAGACAAGTAATGCGATTTAGAGACGACCGCTGGACTAGAGCCGTTACTGATTGGATTCCACGAGACGTCAAAAAAGCGCGTGGCCACCCACCTACGAGATGGTCAGACTTCTTCATCAAGACCCTAAATGAAAGGTTTGAGGCTCTTCATGTTCCTGGAGCGAGCAGATACCGTTGGGCTACACTAGCACGCAACAGGGACGAATGGAGATGTTACTGGCACCCACCTAAACAAATAAATGAACAAGGGGATGACAAGTGACACAAGTGATATATATGTATATATATATATATATAAATATAAATATATGTGAACATAAGGAACCAAGATCATAAGTAGGAAAATGAATGACTTTTTAAAAAATTGTATTTTCATAAGGTTGTTTTCATTAATTGATTACATTCGATATTTCAACACCAATCCCACCACCATTACACCTTCCCACCACCATTATTTTGAATTTTCCTAACACTATTCAAGTCTGCTTGCCAGGGGCAGATGCTAGATAATTGTTGCGCGAATATTCATTCAGTCAAAGGCACTGAGACAAGGAATGTGAAAGAAATTATATTCCATGGAGGGTCAAGATTTGCTCAGACACTGTGACAAAGGTAGAGTGCCCTGAAATCTCCTTTTATTACCATCCTACTGTTCACACCTCTAAAGGGCTCAATACAGTGAGGTCATCAATAAAGAAGTTATAGGAAGAGCTGAAAGCTTTTCTGCATACTAAAAACAAACAGGCTAAGTACCTAGGATTTGCATACTGAAAACAAACAGGCTAAGCACCTGAAATCTGCATGTCAAAGACAGGGCTGGGTCCAGGCTTCTGTGAGAAGAGGACAACTGGACTCTCTGTAAAATGTCACTGTCACTGTCATCCCATTGCTCATCGATTTGTTCGAGCAGGCACCAGTAACATCTCTCATTGTGAGACTTATTTTTACTGTTTTAGGCATATCCAATACGCCACGGGTAGCTTGCCAGGCTCTGTCGTGCAGGCGGGATACTCTCGGTAGCTTGCTGGGCTCTCCAAGAGGGGCAGAGGAATTGAAAACAGGTCGGCCACGTGAAAGGCGCACGCCTTACCGCTGTGCTATCACTCCAGCCCTCAGTAAAATGAAATTTATGAAATTATTTACTGAAGACAGCTTAATGGAAAAGATGTTCAGCCTCATCCAAACCAGTCTGGACACAAGTGTAATCTCGCCCATTTTCATGGGGCCCTATTCTTGCCCATTTGAGGGTCAGTCTACATGGACTCATCCTGATGCTTAGTCCGGCCCCAACAGATAATTTATTTATTACTGCTTATTATGAATATCATGAGAGGTTGCACAGCTGCAGAAGCAACAGGCGCATGCTCCTGGAATTCTAAATATGTAAATGATTGGGGTCCAGAGACATCTCTGTCTGGAGCTACTCCATTTTGAGATTCATTTGGGAGTCTCTGCACCAAGGCCATTGATGTGCTGAGATGGTGCCCAGAGGCAGTTTGTGGGCATGACAGCCAGGACCCCAATTGGGCAGAGAGATGGGAAGGGCTGACCCGTCTCAGCTGCCGCCATGAGGACTGGAGTCTTAGTACCTGAAACCGAGTACCTGGGTTTTGCTTCTGGAAGCTCATGGCCACCAGGGTTTCATCCATCTGAGGTGCCCTGGTGAAATTGACTGGGAACGGTATCTGGGTAGAACTCTGGTGGGCTGCTGTTTTCCAGAATTCATTGCTGTGTCTCTGGATCAAGGCCATTGATGCCCTGAGATCGGAAATGAATGACTTTTAAGTTCATAAAAGTTAAAGCAGAGTAAAGCCTTAGATGTTAGATACAAAATCATAAAATACATTAAAGAAAACAAAGGTAGAACATTCTATGTATTGGCTTGAATGGTCTTCAAGGAAATAAAAGAGGAGTAAACAAAAGGGATTTATATTCAATGAAAAGGCTTTTGCATGGTAAAAGAAACTATCATTCCGATAAAGACACTCTACCAAGTGGGAAAAAATATTTCTATACCATACATTTAACAAACACAAATATCTAGGAGATACAGGAGTTACTAGATGCAACAAGAAAAGAAACACTCCCATGAAAAAGTAGGGAGAAGAAATGAACAGACACTGCTCTAAAGAAGACACACAAGTCCCGGGAGATTGGCGAGTTAGGCCTCAAGTTAGATCCCCAGCACTTCACAGACTACCTAATTAACAGCCCGACGCAGTGCTTGTGGCCCCTGAGCAGTGCTGGGTATTGTTAGACATGGAGCAGGGCAGGAGCAACTCCATCATGCCTGGTTCCTGCTTCACGTCTTGTTTGACTTAAACCTTTTTGTTTTTCTTAAAACCCCTCTTCTCCCCCCGGCCACCGGCAAGGGAAAGACAACTGGGCTGGAAACTCGGCCTTGGCGAATAGTTTCATAACCACTCTCCGCTATCTATAGAAGGGACACAGGCGTGGCCGCCAGCCGCCAGAATGTTCTGAAAACATGTCTAGATGCCCTATCTGTAACTATTTGTTTGTACTATTTGAAATTATGTTTTCTTCTGAATTATGAAACTTGCCATTTTCACTTACGTTTTTGTGTGAATTTGTAAGCGTGGGCTATATGATGTAAGCATTGACTAGAAAACTTGCGGCTTCTCCCTTGTTCGTCGTCTTGCTTGGGCCTGCATGTCTAGAAGCTTGACTGGCTTAATAAACTCCGCTTGTGTGTCACATTACTGGCTGAACTCTTTGTGCGGGTTCGGAGAGGGGGAAATGATCAACTCCAGACACTAACAGGTATGACCCTAGTGGCTCCTGAAACTGAGCACTGATCTGTCAGACCTGCACAGCCTGGCTAAGAGTCGGAGCACTTCTTGTGAAAATGCCCCTTAAAAAGAGCGGCCAGAGCAGCAGTACAGCAGACAGGGCACTTGCCTTGTACACACCCAACTTGGGTTCAATCCCTGGCAACCCATATGAGTCCTCTGAGCCTGCCAGGAGTGATCCCTGATTGCAGAGCAAGGAGAACCCCCTGAGCACTGCTGGTGTGCCTCCCACCAAAAGAAGACATAGAAATAACTAATGACACGTATGAACTGTTCATTATCAATTATTATCAGAGAAATGTGAATGAAAACAATTCCCTTGCACCTGTGCAAAAATAACCTGTATTTAATATACCAGAAGTAAGTGCGAACAGTGATGTGTAGAAAAAGGCACTTCAATAATCTGCAGTATCAACTGTGGGTGTGTAGTCGTGATCTCTGTTGGGACTGGTGTACCAATTCCTTAGATGTTGCAGATGTTGGGCACTAAAAACTCAAACCTGCCATTTTATTTTTCACCTTGGGGAACTGCTTGATAACTGTCTCTACATGGCCTGCAGATATCTTGGAGGTTACATAATCTCTGGGATCAGCCCTTGGGCAATGCTAGTGTATTAGGGTATACTAGCTCAATCTCTTTTCCCACAACCTCTCTCTCTCTTTCTCTCTCTCCTTTCAGCATTATGGTTTGCAATACGATACTGAAAGGTTATAAGGTATATCCCTTTCCCTACTTTCAACACTGAATTCTTGTCCAAAGTGATCATTTCCACCTATTATTGTCATTCTTGTCCCTTCTCTATCCTAATTGCCCTCCCCCCCAGACTTCGGGCAAGCTTCCAACCATTGACCAGTCTTCCTGGAAGAAGTAAAATTACTGCATTCATTTGTGGGATATATGTATATATATCCCAGAATATGTGTATCCAGATATATACATCCAGATATCCATATACAGATATGTAGCCCCACTGCTCCAAGTACATAACTCATATATATGTATATATATGTTTATACATATATATTTTAAAATAGTATAAAACTAACATCCAAAGCTGGGAAAATAGGGATCAGGAGAACTGGTCAGTGGTTAATCGTGCAATTTTCACTTGAGCCCCTTTTGGAATCAGGGTGGTATTAGATTTATTTGAAATCAGATATCTCTGCCTTCCTACTTCCTTAATTCTCTTGCAAGTTACTCTAGACTATTCCCTCTATAATTCAGTTGCACAAAAATCCTTTCTTCAGTCTCTTTTTCTAGGGAATTAGGTATATTCACAAGTAATTCTGAAGCTACTGCTCAAGTGCCATCCATTGAGATGATGCCAATTTAGACTCATCCAATCAATGTAAGAAAATGTTAGAAAAATATTGTCATTTTAATTGTCCATATATATTAGCGATAATAAATATGTTGTATATTATTTTGGTAATGGTACATTTGGTGCAATGTAATAATAATTTGAAAAAATGTTTTGTTTCCAGAGGAACAGGGTAACATGTCTGTTTAAAGAGCTGTGTTTCCATCTCAACAGCCATGTGACTACTGATCCTATGGCCCATCTTACTGTGGTTGCCAGGAACTGCTTAAAATGAATGGTAGGATGAGAAATTAATGTGTGCCATTTAGTCCCTAGTTCCTTACACTGTGGATTGTGATACCATATGGGGTAGTATAACTCAATGTGGATGTCATGAAAAACTTTTAAAATAAATTTGAGTTATTAATGAATTATTTATATATCAATTTTACATACCCTGGGTCATGTATAAAATTCTTGGGTGAAAAGAGATTGCAAGTTGAAAACATTTGTGAACCTCTAGTTTGAGTAACCTAGTCTGTTTTTTTTTCTCTCTAATTTTAGAGAGATTTATATTTTTTCTCTCGCTAATTTTAGAACCTCAACCAGCAACCATTACCAAGATACAAATAAGTCATGTAGTACTTAAGTCATATAGTACTTGAATAATGTTTAATAAATATAATAGATTGAGTACCCACTAGTGGTTAAGCAAACTGGTTAACACTGGGCTTCACTGTGTAACCTGGAGTAATTTGCCTAAAATATTCGTGTACTCTACTTACCCCCAGGACAATTGTGCTTGATATATAATAACTCTAAATAAATTATTTTTAAGTTCACCTTGAAATTAAATGACTCTCACCTTAGCTAATGTAAATGAATTATCACTTCAGTTAATGCCAAAGTGCAGGTACTCATAAGAAATATTTTTAGTTTACTTTGACTTTATTTTTGTATTTATTTATTTATTTTATTTTATTTTATTTTGTTTTTTATTGAATCACCATGTGGAAAGTTACAAAGTACTCAGGCTTATGTCTCAGTTATACAATATTCAAACACCCATCCCTTCACCAGTGCCCATATTCCACCACTAAAAACCCCAGTATACCTCCTGCCCCCGCCCCCCACCCCCAACTGCATAACTGATGAATTTCACTTCATTTTTTCTTTACCCTGATTACATTCCATATTTCAACACAGAACTCACTATTGTTGTTGGAGTTTGGAGTTTCCCCCCAAGAAGGACAGCCCTACTACCAAGGAAGCATTTGATAATTAGTTTTACATTGCTGAGGATGAAGAGATATGTAGCCCCACTGCTCCAAGTACATAACTCTTTTTTTTCCTTTTTCCTTTTCCCTTTTTTCCCCCCTCATCCCCTTTCCCGCGCCTCAGAGTATGGTGGACGCCACGCTGCGTTTCTCTCCGAAAATGGGAAACAACCGGGAAAGAGGGATATTTCCTCTTCTCGGCTGGCGTGGGGCTGTTACTTAGTTCAGTCTAGAGAAATGGCTGCTACTTTGACTACCTTCAATATTTCAACAAAAAACTCACTGTTATTATTTAGAGTTTCCCCCCAAAGTCAGACCTGCTAAAAAGGAACTGTTTCACATTGCTGACAATTAAGAGATGTTAAGTTGTGCAGCTGCAGCAGCAGCCGCACGGTTTGGGAATTCTGTATAAAGTCCGGGGAAAATTCTGCCAGAAACTGTATAGCCCATCTCACAGTCCCAGTGCATTGCTGTAATAAGCTGCGCTGGATGCCAAAATGTGTTAGAAGGTCTCTGGAATCAAAGTCTTTAGGCACAGAGGGTCCGTTTCACTCTCAGCAGCTTCGGATTTATCTGGGCTGAGGGCGTGCCAGTTACACCCATTTTCCATGATTCCCTAGGAGCCCCAAGTGTAAAAACCGTATACCTCTGGGTTAGAAGTCTTAGAAGATGGCTCTCACCACGTGGATATTGCTGCAGCCGTCATTTTCCGTGCAGAAAAGCAGGGTGGAGAGGAAAGATCCATCCCCGGGCAGCGCGGAGTTGTAGCCCAGCTCACAGTCCCAGTGCATTGCTGTAATAAGCTGCGCTGGATGCCCAAATGTGTTAGAAGGTCTCTGGAATCAAAGTCTTTAGGCGCAGAGGGTCCCTTACTTTGCCTTTAAAGTTTTCAGTTTATTTCTGAATAATTTACTTGCAGTAAATAAAAATAGTCTTGTGGATAGTGCATTTTTGAGCATTTCTCTATCCTAGCTACAAATTATAAATAATGTTAATAGAGTGATAGCACAGCAGGTAGGGCATTCGCCTTGCATACGGCCGACCCAGGTTCGATTCCTCTGCCCCTCTTGGAAAGCCTGGCAAGCTATGGAGAGTATCTCGCCCGCACGGCAGAACCTGGCAAACTACCCGTGGTGTATTTGATATGCCAAAAACAGTTACAAAAAGTCTCATGTGGAGATGTTACTGGTGCCCGCTCAAGCAATGGATGAGCAACGGGATGACAGTGACAGTGACAGCGATCAAATGTATGATTTTTGGAAGTATGACTTGATTTCAATATTACTGTAATTGCCTCAATTATTTGAAAAACAAATTTTGTTTAAGATAAAAACAATGAATGGTAGGAGAATCATGGGAAAAGAGAAGGATTTGGAAGGATCAGTATATTTTAGGATACAACAAGATGTAAGAATTGATGTGTCATTTAAAAAAATCCATCTCTATAAAGATAGAGTCCTTAGATGTGAAGAAAATCTTTGAGGCCTATAGAGAGATAGTACTTTTAGGTCCAAACTTGGCCAGTGCTCTTAGTGGATTTATAGTTTAAACTGAAGCCTGGTGTTCATAAACAAGATGCAACCTACTATTGGATTTTGAGCCAGATTTCTTGAGATCCAACCCCAGTTCTGCTTTCTTCTAATTCTGTAACCTTACTCTGAATTTTGGGTTCATTTCAATAAAACAATAGTAATAATACCTATATTGCAAAGTTATTATGAAGATTCAATATGTTTTGTCCCTGTTATGGGTCCTATAAAGGATATTGGAAAGGTACGAATTGTCATTATTATTATCATGCCACTTTTACTGAAACCTGGTATTGAAAGGCAATACCAGGCAAGTATGTTTAGAAGATCTCCTGTTATTTAGATATCAATAGCCCCATCATTTACCACTTCTGCACATTGTCCTATTCATCAGCCAGTTCATTCAGGGATTAAATGGACAGCCAACAAAGGAAAGCCTGAGGGCTCAGTGCTGTGGATCAGTGGTAGAGCCTTGCACTATGAGTTTGATCCCCTCCACTGGCCCTAATTGCTGCCAAGAGTGATACCCAGCTCTGCAGGTGGTTGTGATCCTCAATGCCACAACCAAGTTTATGACTGTTGGTGTGCTGCCACCAAGTATACAAGCATCACAACCAAGTGTTTGTGATCCCCCCTGGTACACTGCAACAAGATATGTGGCTCCTAGCATACCACCTCTATTATATCAAAGGGAATGGAAAGAAAAAATAAAATCAATATAGTGTTGGAAACTGATGGAAACAAAATGTATTATTATGTCATTTTCTTACCATAATTTATCTGGACTTTGTCCAAAGCAGATCAGTACCTTATGGCATTGCTACTGGGAATAAATAAAACATTATGTTTATTTGGTGGAAAAAAAGTAGTTGGATAGTCATTAAAAAAGAAAGCTAGAACATGTGGATGACAAAATGTTCTCTTCCAATAAATGTTTGGGAATCCAGTGAAATACCTAAGATGAAGGAGTTATTCTCTACCATCAAAGGGTTTTAATGAGAAAGGTCACCATTTCCATTTAGAGCAACATAAAAGGAAAAAAAGGAAAGCTGGAGCAGAAGAAATTTGGATGGATATAAGCAAAATCTTCCAAGATCTATAGTTCTAGAAGATTCCAAACTGTAAACACATTGCCTCTGGGTTTATTTGAGTATATTCCAGCTTTATGATTCAGCATTTGCTTTGTGTTGTCTTAGCCACCCAAAGGATTCCCCATGCATAATACAAAATGAACACATTAAGAACAAAGGCAAGAACTGTTTTTTTAAAACCTCATTATGTTTAAATAATTTCTGGGGAAAGTTTAAAATTTTTTCATTATATTTCCCACTGTTATTCTGCTTATAAATGTTGATGCTGTATAATGAGTATAGTTGTGAACACATTTATTTGCTTTTTGTTTTGGTGGAGGAAGGGGGATTTTCTGCAAAAAGTAAATTGGAACATTTTTAAAAGAAAACTTTATGTTCAAAGAATTATCTCTGTACTGGAAAAATAAGAAAGCCAGATCTGTTTTGAGCCTTTCATGTTAGATAATGGTTTGAGAGTATGCCTTTACATCTTGTAAAATAAGCATTGCACAAATTATTTATCCTCTTTTCCAGAACAAAGAACGTATTGAAACTTATACTTGAGAAGACTTATAGATACACAGATGTAGAATGTGCTCCTAGTTTTCTCTTTCATTTGCTGTAGAGAAGACAGACTCGGTAAGGGTATGTGCACCCATGTTGCATTGCTACGATTCAGGCTACAATTATGCATAACTCCAGAGAACCCCATTAAATTGTATTCTATGAATGATACTTACTGGAGTACATATTGTGCTATGGGGTTTTGCATTGCTTAGGAATATTCACATATTTCTTCTAAATGCCACTTTAGGGATTTTACCTCATCCAGTGTTTCTGGGATGCATTAGTTCTAGTTCAAACTGAAGGAAACAACTTGAGGTCAGTGTTATCAGAGTAAAATCTGGAAACCAAATTCAATTTAAGATCCTCTTCTGTTTCTGAATGACTAAGTCTTGTTCCCTATACTGAGGCTACTCACAGCACTACTCAGAGTTTGAGATGATCCAACAAAGGCAGGAGAATTTGGTTCTGTGGTCTATGGGTATGATCACAATCACGATCACGAAATCCCGTTAATCATCGATTTCTTGAGCTGGCTCAGTAACCTCTCCATTCGTCCTTTCCCTGAAATCTTAGAAGTCTCTCTCGACTCAGCACTCCCAATGATGTTGCACTGGAGGCTCTTTCAGGGTCAGGGGAATGGGATACAGCTTGTTACTGGATTTAGCATATGAATACACCATGGGAAGCTTGCAAGGCTGTCCCATGTGGTCAGGAAACTCAGAACCTTGCCAGTTTCTCCCAGAGGGAGAAGTAGGCTACAAGATATCTTCTGGGAGCTCACTTTTAAGTCTCTGGATGTTGGCCGTTGATGGGATTACGCACACCTGGGTTCTTCTGCCAGTACCTTCATGTGTGAGGCCTGTCCGAACGTGTGGAGAGGGGCCTCAAGCATGGCTGTAGCTAGGTTCCAGTGGTCTTTGGCTGCCGGGAGCTCTGCTCGGGGTGGGGAGGGAAGCTGGAGCCCATCCCCGAAGACAGCCAGGCGTGCGGGCAAGAGAAACTCTTGGGTATGATAATCATAGTTTTTCAAGCAAAACTCAGGACAAATGGTTTGGTGAAGGATTATTTATGGTTTACGACTGCATTTATAAGGAGTCTTACAAATAGCTTTCAGTGATTTATAAATCACTGTGTAGAAAAGAAAGAAGAAACGCTGAAATGGATGTTGTCCCAGAACTTTTAAGGTATACTCACTACCTATAATATGAATCTGTCACTGTCACTGTCCTCCCATTGTTCATCGATTTGCTTGAGTGGGTACCAATAATGTCTCCATTGTGAGACTTGTTGTTACTGTTTTTGGCATATCAAATACGCCATAGGGAACTTGTCAGGCTCTGCCATGCAGGCAGGATACTCTCGGTAGCTTGCCAGGCTCTCCGAGAGGGATGGAGGAATCGAACCTGGGTCAACCGCGTGCAATGCAAATGCCCTACTTGTTGTGCTGTCGCTCCAGAATAGCTACCATAAGTTCAAGGATTTTTTTAACTGAAACTTAAAATTAAGTACTTTACAGAAATTATTTCATTTTATCCATAAGAAAACGCTAGAAAGTGGACACTATTCATCCATCTTATAGAGATGAATGAGGATCTGAAAAGTAGCTTACCAAATGATAGAGCTGGCATCCCAGAGTCCATTCTCTTCAATGATATGTAATTCTATGTATACTTTTTTTCACCACTTCATTTAAATACAAGTTTACAAAGTTGTTCATGATGATTTGTTACAGTCATTCAATATTCCAACACCAATCCTACCACCATTGTCACCTTCCCTCCACCACTGTCTCCATTTTCCCAACCACCCCTCAAACCTGCCCCTATAGCAGGTCCACAATAATTTATTTTATACTACGTGTTATCACTAAATGACTAACGGAATGATAAAAAAAGTTTTCATAGAAGAAAAATTGTGAAAATTGTTATGCAAGTTAAGCCTTCTATGTTAATTTTTTTGTTAGTCAAGATTGGCTGGTTTCTATGTTACATCTCATCCAATCTAGTGTGGTGTCAGTGTTGTAGACTTCGGAGATGTCATGCTGCTACGAATGTGGCTGTGTGTCCCAGAAAATTCAGAATATTTAACTGGGCAGTCTGACTGGAGACATGGCAGCAGCTTTGGGGTGTGGGAGCAGCTGCCTGGGCTTATTTTATGGTGAGAGCTGGCCCATCCACCTCGAGAGAATGACCCTGAGGTTTCAGTAAGGAATGGGTATCCCAGAATTTTTTGTTTTTTGTTTTTTACTTTTTGGGTCACACCCGACGATGCTCAGGGCTCACTCCTGGCTCTGCACTCAGGAATCACTCCTGGCGGTGCTCCGGGGACCATATGGGATGCTGGGAATCGAACCCAGGTCAGCCACATGCAAGGCAAACTCCCTACCCGCTGTACTATTGCTCCAGCCCCAATCCCAGAAGTTTTTGAGGCTAGTTAATGTCTTTCGAGATCTTTTTTTTTTAAATGAATCTCTGGAACAAGACCAGGTAGATGATTTTACATGGTGGTGGTGGAGGGAGACCTGCGTTTCCTATTTAATGAGACTTTAAGTCTTCTATTTGTAAATTTTACTCTTTTATTAGGATCTGGAATGCAACAAAGGCTATTAGACCTAGAGATTTGAAACACTCTTATTTTGGTGGTGAATAAAATATTTCTTATCTTTTTTATTTAGTTCAGAATCACAAACATTTGCTGTCTCCTTGGTACCAGGCTCTGGGTTAGTCGTCATGAAATATAAATAAAGACTAATGAATATCAATACTGAATTCTTCCTACTCTTAAGATGTATAGATTAGAGGGGAAAGGAAAAACACATAAATAACTGTAATATAAGACCAATTGTAGCAAGTGGCATATTTGAGAAGCTAATTGTTATAAGACTTTCAGGAAGGTAGAAATTAAATCCTTCTAGAGAGACTTCCTACAAGAATTGGCATTTAATTAAGGCACTAGAAAATTATAGGGCTATCATGGTTACTGTGGTTGTACAGAAATCTACTCCCAAACTTGGTGCTTTTAAACAACCTTTTTAAAAGAAAAAACTGCTGAAATAAAAATTTTATTGAAATATTCCAGTCTACAGTTTCACCTCTGAAGCTAAAACTATAACTAGAGCATTAATAGCCTAAATTAATATAAAGCACCATCTACAATACCTAGAATTGGGAATGTTTTTCAAACATTTACTAAAGTGTTTAGCTAAAGAGGTTTGTGACTCTTGTCACATGGTTCCTCACTCTTCAAAAACAAATAATTACCCAGATTACAGGACCAATATACCTCAAAGATGGAAATTTAATATATTTAATAAACATTTGATGCTAATGATAAAAGCAAGACTTTACATAGTTAGAACAGTGTAACAAAATGTCTTTATTCTGGTCTGCATCTATCAGAATATCACTGGTCCAGAAAATGATGCTTCCTATCAATGTATTTTCAGTATGTAGTATAATACAAAATGAACTTGAAGATCTTGAAATATGTAAACAAGTTCATATACTTGAACTTTATTTCTTAAATTGATATTAATTAATGTGCACTTTTTGATTTGCAGATAAACAAATTATGAGTTTTTATTTTTTATTTTTATTTTTTTTCTTTTTGGGTCACACCTGGCGATGCACAGGGGTTACTCCTGGCTCATGCACTCAGGAATCACTCCTGGCAGTGTTCAGGGGACCATATGGGATGCTGGGAATTGAACCCGGGTCAACCACGTGCAAGGCAAACGCCCTACCTGCTGTGCTATTGCTCCAGCCCCAAATTATGAGTTTTTAAATAAAATAAAATAAATATGGAGCAACGAGTCACTGAAAGTTACCTAAGTCTGTGGTTGAGCTGAAATTAAGTCCACATCTGTAGGCTCTGAACTGCATACTCTGTCACCTGCAGAAACTTGGAGATGACCGGAAAAACACTCTTCAAGATATCTGCATACCCATGTTTATGAAAGCATAAGTCACATTAGCTAGGGTTATAAAGCCATTTTTATTGGCTAAAAATTTTGTGCTCAGGAATACAGGAAGGATTCAATTGAGCAGTACTCACCTTGGGGTCTATGGGAAATTGTACCCCTAACAAAAAAACCAAAGGTTGGGATATTATTCTGGGTAAAACAGTTTAGGCCTTAGAATACAAAGGGTTTGCAAACATGCACATAGGAAAGAATAGAATAGCAACAAAGAATTGAATAGATGACAAATACATGACAAGCCACAGAAAACAGAATAAAACTGTGTAGGGTTTTTAGGTGTAGGGGGCAACATGGGAAAAAGTAGAATAGAAAATTGGCATGACGTTATACTTTAAGGGTGCCTACTGATTGACTTTGTGAAATATTCTAGCCTCTATTCTTCATGTACCTGTTGAATGCTGACTAACTGTTCTTAACTGTTCTTAACGTTGTCGTCAACTTAAACAATGGCTCACGTGTTGGGAGGTTGGGTGAGGGAGTGATACTGTATTGAGTAAATGGCCAGTTTGTGTGACCTCTGATGGCTTCCCTGGAGACCCTTAAGCTTGAAAAGTCTCTGTGTGTTGTCTTTTCTCTGTATGTGTTTGCCTCATTCTCTGTGGCCGACTCCTGCTGGATGGAGGTCAAAGGTGCCAATCCTATTTACTTAAGAGACTATAGTCAAAAGTGACTGGGAGCTGCAGCTTTGAAAGATTGAATGTATGTCTTAGGTGGAGCAATCCCAGTCTTGGTGCTGATGTGAAAGCTAGGAGCGCAGCTAGGCTGCCAACTGGAGTGTCTCTACATGACCTCTCTAACATGTTGTCTCAGAAACAAGATGCACTTTTCTGACCAAGACTTGGAAGTTCCATAGCATCACTTCAGTCATATTCTAATGATAATGAAAGAATCATTATAACCATCCTTGGTTCAATGGGAGTGGCCTTAGACTCCACCTGTAGATGGGAATAGAGTCCAGGTTACAGTGCAGGAGAGAATTTATAGTCTGTGATGCTAACTTGGCAATATTACCTCTACTATCATAGTTTACCAGGTGGAAGTGTGGGAAATGGGTCTTCTTAGTCATAAAACTGGAGCAGAAAGGAAGGGTGTCCAAAGTCTGTTGAAGTCCCAAAAAAAGAGAGAACAAAAGGGAACACCCTGCCGCAGAGGCAGGGGGGGGTGGTGGGGGATGGGGTGGGGGTGGTGAGAGGGATACTGGGATCATTGGTGGAGATGAATGGGCACTGGTGGAGGGATGGGTAAATGATCACTGTATGAGTGAAATGCAAACACAAAAGTTCATAACTTTGTAACTATATATCAGTGATTCTCTAATAAAAATTTTTTTAAAAAGTGTGTTGAAGGAACAAGTTGTTAGATTTAGTCAGAGTGAAGAGTATGATCAATCTGGTGAGAAAAATTTGGAAAGCTTGTTTTTGGTCTTTTCTACAGGTTATGAAAGCTTTAATGTGGATTTATTGAGAGGCAAGATAATGATAAAATTAAGATTATGATTTTGGAGAAATCTAGAACCTCACTGGATTACTCCTTTACTAGCTGTGAGACCTTGAGTAAATTCCTTACCCATTTAGAGACTCAATGTTCTAATTTGCAAAAACCTAATATCTATGATTTTGTAGCAGCTTCAATTCACATAATAAGATAATGAGTGGAAATCACTTAATAGAAATTACTATTGCTCTACTAGTAACATGATAGCCAATGAGAGTGTTTGAGTACATGATATTTGTAATTCAGAAAGATATGAGCAGGAAGCTATGAGGCCTGAAGTCAAGAAACCTGTTAAGAAGAAAGGACATGAACTTGGCTAAGGAGCTATGAGAGCCTGAACTCAGTGGGTCTTGGGAATGTTTAGAAAGGCAAGCTATTAAGGTTATAGAGTTTTTATTTTGTGACTAATTGCTTCTAAGTGTGAGGAAGAAGAATGTGATCTGCCTAATATCAGAGGTCAGGGTGTTGGTCATCTGTGTGTGACACTGCAAAGAGTAAACACTTCTGTTTGGGGGGGGATAGGAGGTATACCCAGCTGTGCTCAGGCCTTACTCCCACTCTGCTCAGGGATCACTCCTGGCAGGACACATAAGACTATATTTGGTGCCAGGGATCAAACCTAGATCCACTGTGTGCAAAGAAAATGAGTGACTTATCTGCTGTACTATCTCTCCATTTGAGCACTTTAAAAATACTTAAAAATTTTTTTCAGTCACTGTAATTTATAATATAGTTTCATGCATGCAACAGTCCAACACCATTACCCTCCACAAGAGTATCTACTTCCTTCCATCATTATCTCAGGGTCTCTGTGCTCAAACCCTGGCCATCCCCACTCCCCTTCCACCACGATAACTTGAGCTCTGTAGACCAGTTTCCGGTTCTGTTGCTTTGGATTGGTCATTTGCTATTTTCTTATGATGTTGCTTTATGTCCCACATATGAGAGAGTTCATTCTTTATCTGTCCCTCCCCTTCTAACTGACTTCATTCATTATGATACCCACCAATTTTATCTACATAGTGGCAAATTAGATGATTTGATCTTTTCTTTTCATTTGTGGGGAGGGGGATAAAATGGTTTTATTTAAAGAAATTCTCTCACAGAAATGTGAGGGGAGAGAGATGGAGATAAAGAGATATGCTCAAGAGAAAACATGGGCTTTACCAGATGGAAAAAAAAGCCAATATTGTCTTTTCTTAAAGCCGAGTAGTATTCCATTGTGTATAAATGCCATTTTATTTATCCAGTCCTCTGTTTTGGGCACTTGTGTTTTTTCCAGATTTCGGCTATTGTGAAGAGTGAGGCAATGAACACAAGAACATACTTGTCATTTCTGAATAGACTTTGGGCCCTAGGGTAAGTGTCAAAATGTGGAATTGCTGGTTGCTTCATATGGAAGCTTGATTTCTAGATTATTAGGAAGTGTCCATACTATTTTGCAAAAAGATTGAACCAGTTGACATTCCAACCAGCAGTGCATGAGGGACCCTTTATTCCTCCACACCACATCAACACTGTTTGGTTTTGGGCCACACTTGGTGGTGCTCATGGCTTACTCCTAGCTCTGCATCACTCCTGATAGACTCAGCAGGACCATATGGGGTTCTGAGAATTGAACCCAGATTGCCTTCGTGCAAGGCAAATGCCAAACCTGCTGTGCTATTGCTCCAGCTTCCTGTTTTTTTTTTAACTTAAAAATATTTCAGGCAGAAGTGATAGTACAGACGGTAAGATGTTTGTCTGCACATGACCAACTGGGGTTCAATCCCCAGCATCCCATTTGGTCCCCTGAGTACCACCAGGAGTAATTCCTGAATATGGAGCCAGAAGCATTGCAGGTTATGGCCCAATGCCCACGCTGTCAAAAAAAATTTTTTTTCTAAAAATTGAATCACTTGAATTACAAATTACTTATGATTGAGTTTCAAGTTTACAATATTCCAACAACAGTCACTTCATTAGTGTCCACTTCCCTCTACCAGGGTCGCCAGTATCTTTCCCACCCCCTACCCTGCCGCTATGGCAGGCACTTTTTTATTTTTATTTTTCCCCTTTATTTATTTATTTGTTTGTTTGTTTGTTTATTTTTGCTTTTTTGGGTCACACTTGGTGATACACAGGAGTTACTCCTGGCTCATGTACTCAGGAATCACTCCTGGCGGTGCTCAGGGGAAACCATATGGGATGCTGGGAATTGAACCCAGGTCAGCCGCATCAAGGCAAACGCCCTACCCACTGTGCTATGGCTCCAGCCCCATCTTCCCCCCTTTTTTTCCCTTTTAGAAACTGGTTTACAATACTGCTACTGATAGGGTGTTCATGCATATCACTTTTTCTGTTTTTAGCACTTAGTCCTGGTCCAAAAAGACCACTTCCCTGTATCATTGTTGTAAAGTGAGATCATTCTGTGTTTGTCACTTTTCCTTCTGACTCATTCACTCATCATGATAGTCTTCAGAATCATCCATGTCGCAGCAAATTGCATGACTTCATCTTTTTATGAGCAAGTAGTATTCCATTGTGTATATGTACCATAGCTTCTTTATCCAGTTATCTGTTCTTGGGTATTTCTGTTGTTTTCAGATTTTGGCTATTGTGCATAGTTCTAAATTGAACATAGGAGTGCAAGTATCTTTTCTTAGGCACAATTGTGAATGGGATTGTTCTAATATCTCTCTCTTCTATTTCATTATTTGCATATTAGGGATATCATGAATTTCTGTGTGCTGATTTTGTAACCTGCCACATTACTGTACAAGTTTATTTTTTCTATGAGGTGTTTAGTTTTTGGTAGCATATATAGAAATTTCTTTTTTTTTTTTTTTTTTTTTTTCTTTTTGGGTCACACCCAGCGATGCTCAGGGGTTACTCCTGGCTTTGCACTCAGGAACTACTCCTGGCGGTGCTTGGGGGACCATATGGGATGCCGGGGATCGAACCCGGGTCGGCCGCGTGCAAGGCAAACGCCCTACCCGCTGTGCTATTGCTCCGGCCCCAGAAATTTCTAAGTATAGTATCATGTCACCTGCAAATAGTGATAGTTTGACGTCTTTTCCACTCTGGTTGCCCTTAATCTCTTTCTTGCCTAGTTGCTATGGCCAGGATTTCTAATATGTTTAATAATAATGTTGAGAATGAGCAACCTTGTCTCATGCCTGACTTTAGAGGGAAGGATTTCAGTTTTTCACTGTTGAATATGATAGGTTCATGCTTAATATCTTTAATATACTAATTTCCTGGCATTCATATTTTTTAATTAAATCGCAATGAGTTAGAACATTACAAAATTGTTCATGGCTGCATTTGTCATACAATATTCCAACACCCATCTCTCCACCAGTGTAATTTCTCAGCACCAATGTCCCCAGTTTCCCTCCCCCGCAAGCCACCCTCCACCCTAGCCTGCCTCTGTGGCAGGTACCTCTTCTCTCTCTCTCTCTCTTTCTCTTTATCTTTCTCACTTTAGATATTATGGTTTGTGATACAGATGCTTCCATTTACATTTTATTGAGTTTTTTAAAAATCAGGAATGGGTGTTAGATCTTGTCAAATGCTCTTTTTACATATATTGATATGATCATATGGCTTTATTTTCCCCTCCTATTGATGTGTTGATTTACTTGTATTTATTAAACCATCCTTGAATCCCTGGGATAAATCTTATTTGGCCATTATATGTAGCACTGTCGTCCCGTTCATCAATTTGCTCGAGCGGGCATCAGTAACGTCTCCATTGTGATACTTGTTGTTACTGTTTTTGACATATCAAATATGCCACGGGTAGCTTGCCAGGCTCTGCAGTCGGGATACTTTCAGTAGCTTGCCAGGCTCTCCGAGAGGGATGGAGGAATAGAACCCATGTAGGCCGCGTGCAAGGCAAACGCCCTACCCGCTGTGCTCCACTCCAGTCCTGGCCATTATATCATCATCATCATCATCATCATCATCATCATCATCATCACATTGATCGTCGATTTTCTAGGGCAGTCTCAGTAATGTCTCCATTCGTCCTAGCCCTGAGATTTTAGAAGCCTCTCTTTACTCATCCTTCCCAACGGTGTCACATTGGAGACCCTTTCAGGGACAGGGGAATGAGACCCATCATTGTTACTGGTTTGGGCATATGAACACGCCACGAGGAGCTTGCCAGGCTCTCCCATGCGGGCAGGAAACTCTTGCCAGGTTCTCTGAGAGGGAGAACTAGGCTATAAGATGTTGCTCGGCTGCTTCGAGCGAGCTTGGTTTTATAGTCTCTGAATGTTGGCCATTGATGGGATTACACGGCGCTGGGGGCAGTTTCTGGGTGTGACCGCCTAGCAACTGGAAAATGGGGGATCTGGGCGGAAGAGGCCCAGTCCCAATCCTAGCAGGCTTGGAGATCCCAGCCCCGGGTCTCACACACCTGGGTTCTTCTGCTGTTTCCTTCATGCGTCAGGTTTGTCCGAACTGGTGGAGAGGGGCCTTGAGCATGGCTGTGGCTGGGTTCCGAAGGTCTTTGGCTGCGAGGGATCTCTGGGGGGAAGAGGAAACTCAACCCACCCCCTCCGAGGGGCCCCAGTGAAGACAGCCAGGCGCAGGGGCAAGAGACTTTGCCATTATATATATATATGTATATATATATATATATATTTTTTCAAGTCACACCTAGCGGTGTTCAGAGCTTACTCCTTGCTCTGTGTTCAGGTATCACTTCTGCCTGTGCATGGGGGACCATATGCAGTGCTGGGGATCTAATCTGGGTTGGTTGTGTTCAATGCAATCATCATTATCTCTCTGGCCCTGGTGTACTGTCTATCTCTCTGGTCCTGGTAACTATATTTTTATTCCATATTTTAGATTCATATTTTCATATATTCATGATCATATTTTGGACTCATAGTTTGCTAATATTTTGTTAAAATCTTTGTATTCATCAGGTATATAAGTCTGTAGTTTTCTATTGTAGTGTCATCTTTCTCTGATTTTGGTATCAGGGCAATGTTTTCCTTATAGAAACTGCTTGCGGGGGGTGTTCCTGTTTCTTTGACATTCTAGAAAAGCCTGAAAAGAATTGGAAATAGGTCTTCTTTAAGTGTGTTATAACTCATTAGTAAGCCCATATGTTCCTGAGCTTTTGTTTTAGGGGATACTTTTGATTATAATTTCTGTTTCCTAATAGTAATTGGTCTGTTCAGGTGATTTATTTTTACTCTTGGCTCACCCTTAGAAACTTATGAATCCAAAAATTTATTCATCTACTTAATATTCTCTAATTTCATGGCATGAAGCTTTTTTGTTTGTTTGTTTGTTTGTTTTTTGGGTCACACCCCGCAATGCACAGGAGTTACTCCTGGCTCTGCACTCAGGAATTACTCCTGGCGGTGCTCAGGGGACCATATGGGATGCTGGGTCAGCCGCATGGTCGGCAAATGCCCTACCCGCTGTGCTATTGCTCCAGCCCCCATGGCATGAAGCTTTTTATAACAATCCCTGATAATACTTCAAATTTTCTGTTGTTGTGCTCTCTCCCCTTTTATTTCTGATTCTGATTCAGTTTATTAGTCTTTCTTCTTCTCTTTCCTCTCTTCCTTCCTCTCTTTCTTCCTTCTTTTCTTCCTTTCTTTCTTCCTTCTTTTCTTTCTCTCTTTTTTCCTTTCTTGTGTATTTACAAAATAAGTGAGGTGCAACATGGTCTCTCTCCCATCATGCGTGTTTAGTGGCCATTAGTGCTTCCCCACCCCAACCTGCAGCCACCGTCAACAGACACATGAAAGAGGGAACAGGGCCACCAGGCTGGTTGGTGATCTGTAGCAGTTTATTCCAGTCTCATCTCCCTCTGCCTCCTTCTAGTCTCACCCATTCCCATGTTCCTCCTGTCCCTCATGCTCATCCCTCCACACTCCATCTCCCAGCCTTACTCTAGACCTCCACCTCCAAGCACTGGGGGAAGCAACTACACCTAGGTGAGGTTGCACGATCAACATATGTAAAGCCCTTCCTTCCTTGGGGGAGTAGCTCTTCTAAGACAAAGATCTCCTGCTAGGAGATACACTCAAGGGCAGAATTTCATCTAAGGACATACCTCTTCTTTCCTTAGTCCATAGACAATCACCTTAGATTTACTTCTTAATAATCTTTTAGTCATTTTTTATGGACACAGTAAGAGATATATTGATCTTCTAAGGTCACTCTCCTGGGGACATCTCACTATAGATCCCAGACTATAGTGCTCAGGCCAGATTAGTCCTTCCTAACCTTAGCAGGATCCTTGTCCAGTCACTTCTCCTTGGATCATGACAGGATTCGTCCACGATCGCGCTCTTAACTTATAGTTAAGTATTATGGCGCTTGGCCTATCCCATTTTCAATACTGGAGTGGATTACTGCTTGCCCTGGATCTACCTAGTCCCTTCATTGGGACCATCTTTTGGGATGCTAGGAACTAAGAGCAACTGAGGCTAAAGTCGAGTACATATGATAGATGCCAGGAGTGAATATTATTCAGAGTACCCTGCCCACACGGTGGCGAATTTGATATGTCAAAAACAGTAACAAGTCTCACAATGGAGACGTTACTGGTGCCCGCTCAAGCAAATCGATGAACAACGGGATGACAGTGACAGTGATACAGTGATATTTTTTGACACAGGATGTGGTCTATTTTGGAGAATGTCCTTTGAGTGCTGGAGTAGAAGTGCATTTGACTTTGGGGGGATGTAGAACTCTATATATGTCCGGTAGGATCATCTCTTCCATTTCTTCCATGAAGCCAGATGTTTTCTTGGTGAGATTTTGCCTAGTTAATCAGTGTTAGAGGAGTATAAAAATCTACTGCTACTATTGTGGTGCTGTAAACACCACATTTTTTGTACTAGTTGTTTTGTTTGAAATATTTTGGTGCAATTATTAGGTGCATATATGTGTAGGAGTGTGTTTTTTTCTTTACATATAGATCCTTTGGTTATTAAGAAATGACTATCTGTGCCCCTTATATTTTTTTAATTTTTTTTTGCTTTTTGGGTCACACCCAGCGATGCTCAGGGGTTACTCCTGGCTTTGCACTCAGGAATTACTCCTGGCGGTGCTTGGGGGACCATATGGGATGCCGGGGATCGAACCCGGGTCGGCCGCGTGCAAGGCAAACGCCCTATCCGCTGTGCTATCGCTCCGACCCCTGTGCCCCTTATAGCTTTGCTAAAATTGATGTCTATGTTGCCTGATATAAATATGGCCACCCCAGCCTTTTTTTCAGGGAGTTATTTGCTTGTAAGATTGTTTTTCAGTCCTGGGCTTTGGGCCTGTGTTTACTCTGACTTTTCAGATGTGTGTAGGCAGTAGAAAGTTGGTTTCAGTGTTTAGATTCATCCTTTAAAGACAGTTTTTCTACTCTATGGGTTTGCTCTTGCTCTGCACATAAAGAGAATGTCTTCAAGCAATGTTGCAGAAACCAAATCTGAAATAAAGTTTCTTGGGCAAGTGAGTTACTGCAGGGGTGTTTTTAGGAGAATGAGAGCGGGAAAGATGATAGAACAAAGGAAATATGTGAAGAGTAGAAGTATTTGAGCTAGAGATTAACTTCAGCCAGATACTACAGGAGACTTTGGTCATACTGCACAATTAGTAGTACTTTGAGGTAGAAGGTCTCGTTATTGGTAAGTCACTATTTGGCTTTGGACTGCCTAGGTGTCGTTAGTTAAGGTCTAATCTTTCTTGCCAGATGGCACAGTTTGACCCAGATTAGTTCTCTGGAGAAGGAAGCCCATGTGAGCTCTTAGCAACCACCATTTCTGGCATCTGAAGAATAAGTACATAAGCCCAGAAAAGGGAATTTATATGAGGCACCACCAGAGTTCATTATAAGAGTCAGAAATTTCATGAGTCTGCTCAACACCTTTCCTGAGCCAGGAAACTAGTGCAATGAAGCTTCTTCTCAGAATACTTGCATTCATTATAGAAAATTTCTTTAGGTTATAAGATGTGACAATAACTAATGTGTTGTGTTTAGGAGGCCATCTTTTCTTCTTAAGGGATCATCTTAGGATGTAGCATTGTGTATATGCTGACTGATCAAATGGAGAATGGCAGCAAGTATGCAGAGACTCTTGGCTTTCAGATGGAAGGAGGGTCAGGGGAGGAAAAGCAAGAGAGACCATAAAGCAGACAGGTCACAGAAATGTACATTACATCCGATTTACTAAAAATATTTTCCTCTTCAGAATTTATGTACCTTTCAAAGGAGCTTACAGGTACTATTTATTTCATCTCTGGTATTCTGATTTTCTGTTCCATGCACACTGGATTTGATTGAGATTAGACAAATCACTGTTTTCCTTGAAATGATAGACTTCTGAGGCAATCTCTGACTGTAGTGGATGACAAACTTCACTTCATGTAGGTATTGTTTTCTCCTTTAAAGCCAATATAAATGATTAAATGGGAATACCTTATATAATTCAAAGTAAACACATACACATATAGCAAATCTTTAGACGAATCACTTGGCTGCCTGCCACCAGAAATCTCCCACTTCCCTTTTATTATTAGAAACAAACACAAAACCTAATCAACACCACCAAGGCTTTGCCCGCTTGGAAAGTATATTGCATTCCAGAGTGGTGCAAAGGTCGAACTACTCATGACAATTATATATTGTTTTTCTTTAAAGTTTCTGGGAAGAAAATAGTCATTTTCTGTTTTATACCACACAGATTTCCAGCATTCCCTTGTGAAAGTGAGTAACCCAACTTTTGAGCATCTTGCAAAGTGTCCTCTTGGGGCACTTTTTGGAAAGTCCTTCTGCTGAATTGTGTTCATCTATATACCATTATGGTTCTATAGCATTTTGTTATAGCACTGAATGAAACGAACCAATTTTGACTGTAGAAGGTAAGGAAATAGACACAAAAATCACTCATATACTATCACCATCCATATACTAGATGGGTAATTATGAAAGAATGAACTATTTGAGAACAGAGGCCACATTTTAACCAGATGACCATAAATAAATGGTTTCCATATATGTGGTACATATCATCATATTGAGTGAGCTAATTAAATCCTAAGATTTAAAGTTAGTGGATTTTCTCACTACTCTTGAGGCTAATATTAAAAACAAGCATGTTCTCTATATATTTATAATAAAAATATCACCTTTGTAATCAAATATGTAATGAAGAGATGAAGATTCAGGAAATTTTGGACAGGTTTTTGAGTCTCAGATTCTGGATGTCTAAAGTGATGATTTGTGAAACTTATTATTATCATTGGGAGCATCAAAAAGATATAAATGAAAAAGAACTTAGTAAACTCTTAAATTATGTTCAAATACTTTAAAATGGGGACAATTAAAGAATCATACATTTAAAATGTCTTCTTTTATCCCATTAAACAAAAGACATATACTCATAACAAAAATAAAGGAACAGTTTTTAAAAAGATTATAGAGGCTGGAAAGAAAGTACAGTGGGATAAAGCACTTACCTTGTACATGGTACACTTGGGTTTGATCCCCAGCACCCCATATGGTCCCCTGAACCCCATCAGGAATGATTGCTGAGTGCAGTCAGAAGTAAGCCCTGAGCATCACTGGGTATAGCCTACAAACAAACATAAAAGAGGGTTGAAGGAATCACTACAGGTTTAAGGGGTTATTAAACTAATAGTGATGACTCTTGGAGTTGGATTGTGGATTGGATGGAGGCCCCCAAAAGAAATGTTTGAGTGTTAGACCCTTGTGCCTATAAATGTGACCTCATTTGGAAAAAGGGTTTTTGTGCAGCTGTAATTAAACATTCTCAGATGAGTTCATCATGGATTAAACAGATGAGTCTTAAATTCAAAAACAAGTGTACTTGTCAGATGGAAAACACAGAAAAATATACAGAAGGCCATGTGAAAAATGAAATAATGATGAAAATGTAAATTGGCATGGCATCCACAGAAAAAGATGTGGAGAGTTCTTAATACAGTAAAAAGGATGGGACTGAAGAGATAGCACAAAGGCTGGAACACATGCTTTGCATGCGTGTTGCCTGAGTTCAATCCCCAGCACTGCAGCGTCTCAATGCACAATCAGGAACAACCCCCAAGTACCATCTGGTGTGACACCCCCTCCCCAACAAAATTGGAAATACTATATGATTCAGAGATACTGCTCTTAGGCATTTGTTTAAATGATATGTAAACACAAATTTGAAAAAAATTTCCCTCCTATATTCATAGCAATATTATTCACAATAGCCAGAATATAGTATTAATATGAATGTAGGTGGCAGGTGACTAGATAAAGAACTGGTGATATATTTATATCTATATGTCACACATATATTCAATGTAATAATTCTGTGCCATTAAAAAACATGAAGTCGTTTGGGGCTGGAGTGATAGCATAGAGGGTAGGGCGTTTGCCTTGCACGTGGCCGACCCGGGTTCAAATCCCAGCATCCCATATGGTCCCCTGAGCACCGCCAGGGGTGATTCCTGAGTGCATGAGCCAGGAGTGACCCCTGTGCATTGCTGGGTGTGACCCAAAAAAAAGCAAAAAACAAACAAACAAACAAAAAAAAACATGAAGTCGTGTGCCTTTGGGGACCACATGATTGAAACTTGAGGTGATTATGATGGGTGAAATAAGAAAGTGAAAGACAGTTACTGGGTGGTTTCACTCACAGGTGGAATATAAATATGAACTGACAAATAACAAAGACAATTACTAGACTGGGTGAAAATGATGACAGTCACCAGAAGGAAGTGGGTGGGATGAATGAGTAGGGGGATCATTTTGGTGTGAGCTGGAGATGGAAGTCTGGAAGTGGGAGTGGTGAATCTTAAACACATAAAGTGATATGAAGCTAATTCTCTGAAATTCTATAATATTTTAAACTAATACAAATGGAAAAAATCAATAAAGACAAATTAGAAAGAGGTTGAGAAAGAAGTAATCTTAGAAAATAATAAAATTGAGTCAGTTAAGAGGTCATATCTGGAACAAGAAAAGAATCTTGGCATAGAAGTAAGTAGAAAAGAGTCTTGTCATAGAAAAGTCAGCCTTCTTTAAAATGGAGTATGGAAATAAAGAAGGAATTGAGAACATAAACAATGGAGAGGAAATAAAACACCAAACTGATCAAAAACTTACATTACCTCTCATTCAGGCTTATTTGCCCTTTATTAAAGGATCCGAGAGATAATACAGTGCATAGGGCACTTGCCTTCCACGCAGTTGGCCAGGGTTCAATGTCTGGCACTACATACGGTTTTGTAACCAGTGCGGAGTCAACAGGTGTGTCCCCCACCCACCAAATAAAATAAAACGAAGTCTTTTTGCATTTAATTATACTTGAACATTTTAATTGTTAATTTTTCAACAATTATATTTGAACATCTTATTAAATAAAATTTTGGAAAAGCATTGCTTAATTTGGTTGAGTTTGGGCAATGGAAGTACTTGACATTTGAGCAAGAAACCTTATTGTGGCAACTAGCACTAACAGCTCAGCCAAAATATGCCCACATCCCAATTCTTTTAATTATTTTCTAAGCAATTGATATACTTCTATGGTTGTTTTGTCATCAATATGAATAATAAGTGCCAGTTATATTTAGGCACTTGCATTTTCCCAGATAACATTTTATTCTTATGATCATCTTGAAAATTATCCATTCCCCCCCCCAAAAAAAAAAACCTAAAGTAGGGCTGGAGTGATAGCACAGCGGGTAGGGCGTTTGCCTTGCACACAGCCAACCTGGGTTCAATTCCCAGCATCCCATATGGTCCCCTGAGCACCGCCAGGGTTAATTCCTAAATGCAGAGCCAGGAGTGACCCCTGTGCATAGCCAGGTGTGACCCAAAATGCAAAAAAAAATCCATTCCCATTCTAATTTTATATATGAGGAAACAAAGGAACTAACGTTGGAATCCAGTGTGGTAACTGGAAGTCAGAGTTCTGGAATAGATTCCTATCTTTATTCCAGAAATGAAATATATGATTTTTGCTGAGTAGATGATTAACCTTCCTAAGCTGAATTGTTCTCATAGGTAAAATGGCATAATACTACATTTTCGTGTGTTCCAAGAACTTCTTTATTTTTACTTATTTTAATGCTTGAGCTTGAGAATTTGTCTTAGATTTGTTGAACTATGTAGTTTCACTTTATAAAGAGCTTATTAAGTTGATGGTGTCTTACTATTGACAATTTGGTGTTTAAGGAATTTAGTAATACGTACCATTCAGTGTTCTTTAAAAACACTTTTTGATTATTGTTTCAGGTACCAAACTTGGGTCTTTTAGGAGGAGCACTGTGCCCCAGGCATGATGCTCAGTAGTTGTTCCTGGCTCTGTGCTCAGGAGTGACCCCTAATCATTTTCAGGGTTTGATGTGGGGGAAGGATTTGAACTTCGGTCAGTAGGTTGCAAAACATGTACATTAACCCCTGTGTTATCTCTTTGTATCTTACATATGGTGATTTTTATTAATTGGTCCCAGGCAATGTATATATTACTAGTAAGTGGTGAACCATAGATTGGAACCAAGTTTGTAACTGTAGTTACTGAACTTCTTTTCTTCTCACCTAAAATGCTAATCCCAAATAGTGGGGAAAGTCACTGTCACTGTCATCCCGTTGCTCATCAATTTGTTTGGCCGGGCACCAGTAACGTCTCTCGTTGTGAGACTTATTGTTACTGTTTTTGGCATATCCAATATGCCACGGGTAGCTTGCCAGGCTCTGCCGTGCGGGTGTGATACTCTTGGTAGCTTGCCGGGCTCTCCGAGAGGGGCGGAGGAATCAAACACGGGTCGGCCACGTGAAAGGCGAACGCCCTTCCGCTGTGCTATCGCTCCAGCCCCAGTGGGGAAAGTAGCTCATTATATTAATTGTGAGCCAGTATCCTCATATTATAGCCTGTACTCCTTGATTCTCATAACTCTATCACTTTTCCTACTTTTGATATCTTCATCAGGTACAAATAATGTAAAACCTATTAACTTTTCAAATTTGAAATAGTAATCTTTAAATCAACACAATCCAGACTTCCATATTATTTCTTACATTAAGTTGTTATATTTTTTCAGGATACTGAAGTTCTGGGATAACAGGAGCCAACTAAAAGATAAAATAGGCTGAAACGAAAACAGAAAAGTCAATCTTAAAATTATTGAAATGAAGTTAAGCTTATTTTAATGTCCTCCATTAGGGTTTTCTTTCCTCCCAGATAGAATCAATTAATTGTTATGGTTGTGATATATGTCAGTATTTCCCTAACTCACTGAAAGTGAGTTGGGGAGAGCAATATTGTCAAGAATCTCAATCACAAATTAAAAAAAAGAGAAAAAAATTTTAAAAAAAGGAAAAAAAGGAATCTCAATCACAAAGTTGATGTAGTAGACATTCATCATCATCATCACCATCATTATTATCATCACTGTTATCCTGCATAACATTCAATTTTCCTTCTTTTTCATTGGAGATCTCCCATTAGTCTTTGTGATTGCTCTTGGAAAGGACTCATCCTATGGGTATTTAAGAAACTCAAGTCTGGACAAACAGAGCATTTCATTGCTATGGTCACAATAGGTATAAACAAATAACTTATACCTTTTGCTTAATCTGATTTGAGTTTTAACTTTCTAACACTTTCAGTTGGAGGAGTCCATCTTCATTAATATAATTGGAAATCAAGATAAATTGGCAATTGGGGACATACATAATAGCTTCAGGCTAACAATGAAACTAAGCTTTAATGAGGAGTTGATGAGGATATTTTTTCAGGGTCTCCTGGCACCTTCAAGGAAGAGGCTTGCTCTGATAGACTGACCCAGGTGTAAAATCAGCCAGGCAGATATTTTCATTAGCAGTAAGGTTATCATGGTATTACAAATCAATAACCTTCATTTAAACCTTACTATTTCCCCTTCCTGAGTCCTGTGTTTGTCAACCAATTATTTGGATTTAATTTAGCCATTCATTATTGGGGACTACAAACAGTAGGTGAAACCCATGCTCTAGGGGAGGAATTTCATAGAGCAGTGTAAATGAATAAACTCATGGTTTGGTTTATCAGTGAACCTCATATGAATTTGATTATCATGGGCCAGTCTAATTAGTGAGCTCAACGTCGGATAACTTAATCCATTCAAATTTCTAAAACTACAAATTTGAAAATCACACACATAGCAAATGATTAGTGGCAAACCAAGAACCACTTTAAAGGTTACCCTAAAAACATCAACTTGAGAGATTATCTGTTGCTTTTATTTCTTGAGGGAGAAGTGGAATTGGTGTCTGTCGTTTGAAATGTGTTCTACTAATCTAAGATACTGGATGTACTGTGAGGACAATCAGTGAGATTTGAGTGCTGAATTTTTGTGATCTTTTCCCCAATATCTCAGCCTTGTGATCTTAAATGTGATACTTGAGGTGTTAGCTATGAACAGTGGCTATCAGTTCTAGCCAGATGTTCTAAGCCTCTTGAGACATTTAGTATTTCTAAAAATCTATACCTATTACTATAATGATAAGGCATGAGATTCTAGAGAAAGTTGCCAGGATATTGCTTAAGTACAATTAAGATGGAACATCTTTGCACCTGGCATGGGTTAAATAAATGTTCATTCTTCCATAATCTAAGTGCAAGATACTGTCAAAGTAATTTTATAATCATTTCATAAAGACACTTTCCATAAAGGTTGTAATATTTTTAAATGTCAGAGCTGTAGCTGAACAATTATAACAGTTAGCACATTTTGTTATTAATTTGTCAGTCTTTCTGTGACATTAACTTCCTTTCTCCAAATTGCTCATTTGACATTTTTTCTAACTCAGATTGTGTAGGAATTTTATAATGGACATTTCCTTATTTTATCATTTTCTTATCTTTTTATAGTGTTTTAACAATGTTTTAAAAGTAATGAAGAAATTCAGAAAAAAATACTTAGTTGTTATAAAATGTTTTCAAGTGGTGAAAAAGCAAATGGCCCCCTTTATTTCAAGCCAATCTTACTACCATTTTCAGAAGCTATTTTGATAACTGTTTAGTATATCTACTTCCATCCCCTTCTCTATGCATTTATGAAAATATATGTGCATATATCAGTGTATAGTTTTGCTTTTGGTATGCATGTTTATAAATTGGCTATAGGACTATGTTCTGCTTTGCAACTTGCCTTTTTTACTTCCTAGGATGTTTTAGGGATCTCTTCATATTAGAACAAGTATATTTATTTACCCATTCATTAAAGTCTATAGTACACTACTGTGGATTGTATTATTGCTAGGCAAATATTTACTCTCCTTTTCCCATCACTTCAGGGAAGAGATGTTTTTCCTTTTCCCACTGATAGCTTGTTCATTTGATTTGCTTCGGCTGATAAATGTGGGTGGTAGAAGTGACAGTGTACCAGATCCTAGCAGAAACTTTTAGAGACATTTCAAATTCTACTAACCTTCTTTGTTTTTTTGGGTTTTTTCTTTTTTTTCCTTTATTTATTTTAAATTAGTGAATCACCGTGAGGGTACAGTTACAGATTTACTCATCTTTGTGCTCTTGTTTCCCTCATACAAAGTTCGAGAACCCTTCCCTTCACCAGTGCCCATTCTCCACCACCAGTAAACCCAGCATCCCTCCTACCCTCCCCAATCCCATCTCCCCCCACTCCACCCCGCACTGTGGCAGGGTATTCCCTTTTGTTCTCTCTCTCTAATTAGGTGTTGTGGTTCGCAATAAAGGTGTTGAGTGGCCACTGTGTTCAGTCTCTAGTCTACATTCAGCCCGCATCACCCTTCCCCCGCATGGCCTCCGACCGCATTATACTTGGTGATCCCTTCTCTGAGTCGCCCTCTCTCCAGAATGTGAGGCCAGCCTCCAAGCCATGGAGTCAGCCTCCTGGAACTTATTTCTACTAGTCTTGGGTGTTAGTCTCCTACTCTGTTATTCTATATTCCATAGATGAGTGCAATCTTTCTATGTCTGTCTCTCTCTTTCTGGCTCATTTCACTTAGCATGATACTTTCCATGCCGATCCACTTATATGCAAAATTCATGACCTCCTTTTCTCTAACAGCTGCATAGTATTCCATTGTATAGATGTACCAAAGTTTCTTCAACCAGTCATCTGTTCTAGGGCACTCGGTTTTTTTTTTCTTTTTGGGTCACACCCGGCGACGCACAGGGGTTACTCCTGGCTTTACACTCAGGAATCACCCTTGGCGGTGCTCAGGAGACCATATGGGATGCTGGGAATCGAACCCGGATCGGCCGCATGCAAGGCAAATGCCCTACCCACTGTGCTATAACTCCAGCCCCGGCACTCGGGTTTTTTCCAGATTCTGACTATTGTAAACAGTGCTACGATGAACATATAAGTGCAGATGTCATTTCTACTATACCTTTTTGCTTCTCTGGCATATATTCCCAGCAGTGGTATTGCTGGGTCAAATGGGAGCTCAATTTCTAATTTTTTGAGAGTCATCCATATTGTTTTCCAAAAGGGCTGAGCCAGTCGGCATTCCCACCAGAAGTGTAGAAGGGTCCCTTTCTCCCCACATCCTCTCCAACAGCGGTTGCTTTTGTTCTTTTGTATGTGTGCTGTCTACTAACCTTCTTTGATTCCTAGCCTCAACCAAAATATAGTTGTCCCCATATTTTTCATCCTAACAGGAAGACATAGAACAATCCATGATCTAGAGTAAAGTTGCTAAAGGTGACTATACTATAATGAGCAAGAAATAAATTGGATTTTGTTTTGTCACTGTATCACTGTATCACTGTCATCCCGTTTTTCATCAATTTGCTCGAGCAGGCACCAGTAACATCTCTATTTGTCCCTGTCACGTGCTAGTGTAGCCCAATGGTGTATTGGGAGCTCTTTCAGGATCAGGGGAATCAGGACTGTAGTTGTTACTGTTTTGGGCATATCGAGTAAGCCATGGGTAGCTTGCCAGGCTCTACCGTACAAGTGGGATACTCTCAGTAGCTTGCCAGGCTCTCCGAGAGGGATGGAGGCTTTTGCGGCAGCTTCTAACCTCCTTTAAAGTTGTTCCCAGTCTACCGAATGTAAGCTTTTGGTCGACTGGCATGTTGTAACGATCTGCACACTGACTAACACACACCTGCCTGCATCTTTGTACAGCACCTGGGACATCTGCGGCCTCAGGTTGATTTCCTTGAGGTTGATGGAGTGCTCCCAGAGGTTGTTGAGCAGCTGGCAGAGCAAGACCCTATTGCAGAGGGTCTGTGCCAGGTCGAACACCTGTGCCGAGTCCCAGGTCACCTGGTGGTTGGCTGACAGCACCCCACAGTGGATGAGCCACTGTGCACACTGCCTCCATGGCTCTATGTCTGATGGCGCTGCGACTCAGCCCAGCTGGGGCAGGAGGCCGCCACCGTGGTTTCTCCATGCCCCACCAATGCCATTCTGCCCGAATCTTGCAAAACAGCTGTGATGTCCATCAGGAATCACACATAGAGTTCCAGCAGGGATCCCGTGCAGAGTTCCATGCCTGGCGTGCTGAGCCATGTGTTGTCTAAGGCGAGATTGTGAGCCGGGTTCTGGAGAGCGTGAGGGTTTTGGGCAGCATTGGCGCCATCTTGCCTCTAATTAAATATGGTGTGGTAATTATGGAAAATGAGTAGAGAGTGTCTTATGATGTTTAGGAATATGTTCACTCATATGTAAAACTTGGCCCAAGCATGTGGAAAGTGGCCTGGAGCATGGTGGCGGTTGGGTTGTGGAGGTTGGTTGCCGGAATGGGTCCCTTGGGGCGGGGAGGGCTCTCACCCACCCCCCTCTGGGATGCCCCGAGTGAAAACAGCCTGGCACGGAGTCCGGTCGCATGGTTATGGGGCCTCATTTTATGCTCCCCCCAGGGAGAAGCAGCCATGAATTCTGGATGGTGGCCAAAGAGGATCTTTTTGTCATGCAGCATAATCACAGCAAGGCTGATATATACAAAAAACCTTTGTTTGCAAGACATTCTTGTAAATGGTGGGGAAAAACATCCATGCTCTCATGGAATTTACATTGAGCATAATAGCAGTCCACAGAATGGCTTTGCTGTGACAAGGTCTCAGCTTGTCTTGTCTCTTTTTTTGGTTTTATAGGCTTTTTGTAGGAAGTGTTTAGCATACAATGTCTATGTAAACTCAATACTTCTGCTGCCTTCTGTCTCCTAATCTCCCTCCACCCTCAGTTGTCCCGCACATTATTGAAGTCAGAGGGCTCACTTGGGTGGCTTACCTGAGGCAAGAGGAGAGAAGGTCACTTTCTCCCAATCCACCTGTGCCACTCTGGGACTGGCTGGGAAAGCTAGGACTGATAAAATCTGGAAAGTCAGTCGTAGGCCTTACCCACAGTTTCCAGGTACTTTGTTCTGTCTTGCAGAAAAGAATTTTAGTAGACAGGGAGTGAAATAAAAAACAGATTTTATTTGGAGCGTTTAGGAAGGGAAGGAGGGAGAGAACATGGGAGAGAGTGACTCGCTCAAGGGAGAATGTGGGCTTCTCCACAGATGGAGAGAGCCCCTATACACAACCTAGCATTAGATATGGAAGCATGAAAGTACACATCTCAAAAGCATAGATGCTGGCAACATTATGTGCTTGGGTGCCACATGGGCGGCCACAAGGGCACAAGCAGCACATGAGCTCGGGCAGCATATGCATGTGCTTCCTTTGTTCAAGATGGCTTTTATAGGGTTCCTCCAATCTGCCTCCAAAGGTGGGGAGGGCTTTTTAGCTAGGTAAGACTCTATTGCTAGGATAGGTGCCAAGGGGGTTAACTTAGGAGTGGTCAATGACATTCTTGGAAATTCCTTTTCTGATATTTTGTTCCTGCTAGAGCTTCTCTCAAGAGTCCAGCCTTCTCTGGGTCTGTTAATAGTGCCAGGTGAGCGTCTTATCAGACTTTAGTTCCTATGCTCACAAGGTTCAGCCTGATGGCCTTAGGCCTAAATAGTTTTATTGCATCCTAGGAATTCCCTTGCCATAGGGACCCTTTCCTATCTACCTGCCTGCCTACATCATTATGAAAGTCTATTTTTAAAAAATATTTGATGTGCTTTAATATGAAAATATAGTCATATAGCAATTTATTTATGCTGTTTCTCCTCTCCCCTCTCCCCTCCTCTCTCCTCTCCTCTCCTCTCCTCTCCTCTCCTCTCCTCTCCTCTCCTCTCCTATCTCCTCTTCTCTTCTCTTCCTCTCCCCCTCTTCTCTCCTCCCCTCCCATCCCTTTTCCTCTCTCCCCCTTCTTCCTTCCTTCCTTCCTTCCTTCCTTCCTTCCTTCCTTCCTTCCTTCCTTCCTTCCTTCCTTCCTTCCTTCCTTCCTTCCTTCCTTCCTTCCTTCTCTCCCTTCTTCTATCATTCTTTCCTCTAGCCACGATATACCTAATACAAAACACAGTAATCCCCTTAACCTTCTTTTCAAAAATGCAAAGTCTGGCCTTTAATATTATAACTTTTCAATTTCAGCTTTTCATTAGTTCTACACTCTCACATTTTGCCATATACACCTGTTTACCACCCAGGGCATACATCTTGTAGTGAACTTTATGTTGTAATACTCAGAATTTTCCCTTCAGGACTGAGGTAAACAGTGGCTTTCTTATGAATCTTCTCTAGGGATTATTCTCAAATGAAAAGAACCACTTCACCCATGACATAGTCTCTTCATAGGGACCATCTACATTCAATGACCATCCAAAAGGAGCAATTAAGACCTATCCCACCTGTCTCATATGAGACAATTCTGAAAAATCATCCCAATTTCATAACAACTCATGACATTGACAAAAAGCCTTTGTTTAATGTAAAGGTATTGCCACTCATTGCTTTCTTTCCTAACCTTATTACCTTCATGCCGATGGGTTTGGTCCCAAAGATATGCTAATACATTTCCTGAATGCTAAATGCCACCTCCAAGTCTTCCTTGCTGGAGAACCAGACATAAAGTATTCTGTGTCCTTCACATATCTTGGGACATTTATTGTGCTATTCCCTCCACCTAGAACACCTTTCCTATAATCCCCTAATATTTAAAACTCTGCCTATATTTATATCACTTATTCTTGTAAGTGTTCCCTGTCTCTTCAGTCCATAAAGCCTTGCTTTGAACTTTCTATCATTACTTTCTTCATACTTCTGTTATAGTATTTTGGGCACCAGGCATGTTGTAAGGGAAGAGTTCCAACTGGAGTCAAGTAGATTGGTACTTCACACTTACTAAATGTTTAACCATTGACTCCTCAGTTTTTCTCATGGATAAAATCCTAAAAACTGGCTACTATGTAGCATTGTTGTGAACATTAAATGTAAGTTTGAGATTCTCCCACACTTTGCTTTCTCCTTAACTTTATTTTATCTTATGTTTTATTGATTAAGTCAGTCACTTAAGGATTTGTCTAACCTGTCTCTGGACTAAGGACTGGAATATGTTTTTCTTATCTTTGTGTTATAGTACTTAGCTCTATATATCAGAATAAATGTTGGGCTGAATCTCCTTCTCTGTAAAATATTTTAGTTTGTATTTGTAATTAACAATTTTCATTTTGTATACTATAATCCATAACTTTATCACTCAAATAAGGAATTACACATATTCTATTTATGGGTTCTCAGTAGAATTACAACTAAAGTATGAAGCTTGCCTTGTTTTTCTCAACAACCACCATATGGGAAGCCAAATCACAAAGGTGAACTTACTGTTGGAACTCATATAATAGCAAAGTAATCCAAGGAAAGCTATGCATTGTTGTTACATTGACTTCAGTTTCTTTTAATATAAAGTTAAATTCCATAATTGGACATTCAAGAACAATCTTAAAGGTTGGTAATGAAGCAAAAAGTTGCCATCTTGGTATAGTACTTAGTTCATGACTGGAGGGGGTTGGGTTTTGACGCTGTACCCAGTGGTTCACAGAACTTACTCCTGGCTCTGTGCTCAGGGATCATTCCTGGTGGGGTTTTGGGGGACTAAATGTGGTCCTAGGGATCAAGTCAAGTTTAGCTGTATACAAGGCAAGAATGTTAAACTCTTTACTATCTCTCTGGCCCCAGGACCTGTTTCTTAAATGAATAAATACATAGATGAATTGCTATGGCGGAGCCATAGGTAAGTTTCTGTAGAAGGGATGCTTCCATTTGTTGAGAGAGACTCAGATCAACTTTAGGAAAAACTAAAGAACAGAGTCAGGTTTCTCCAATGTAGCAGTCACTCTTAGGTACAGATCCTGGGTAAGTGAAAGGCACTCCTTGTGTTTGAAAAGGAACACATATATAATAGTGGTTTGTCTAAGTTTCTTAATAGACATTCATGAGCTATATTGCAGATTGTATTCTCCTTAGGAGTAGACTGAGATGGACTTTAGCACCAAGATCACATCAATTAATAACAAAAATAACATATGATTTCTGATGAAAAAAATAAAAGAATCACATCAACACCTATGGAAGCAATAAGAAAGCAGGGTGGGCAGAGTGAGAAGTTGAGTTGCCGTGCAGGACCAGTGACAGTTTCATATACCTTTGAAGGAAGTCTAAAGCTAGATGGTCCTTCAGCATTGTCCCAAGTTAGCCCAATATGATTAGGCCTTTATACCATTGTATTAACCAGTTATTATATGTAGGTTTTTTCCCAAAATGGTCTGATTAGGGTGAAGTAGTTCTTGGCAACTGTGGCAGACACTGAAGAAGCTGAAGGACATCTGCTCACTATTTTCTTACAGCTGGGGAATGAAGTCCTTCCTTGTAGGGGTCCGGAGATGTGCCTTCATATTCAAAGCTCATAATGCCTTTCTTTGTCCCTCTCCATCCTTTCCATCTGCATGAAATACTGACTCATGCAGAAAATTTTGGTAGATACAGAATTTCATCTGGCCTTTGGCAGGACAGGGACAGAGACTAACTTTAAATCCCCAGCAATGCTAAACAGCTTGTGGTTGGTATCTATGCCTATGACTCTGAATGCTTAGAAGATTCTGCTATGCTTAGAAGATTCTTCCCACCCATTGTTGGACTCATCTTTTTTTCAGATTCATTTCTGGGTACATATCTTCTTAGAAGTATTTTTAATCCCTTAAGACAAGATGATTCACCACAGTGCTTATAAAATATACTTTGCTTGATATTTCTTTACCATACTATTGTACTGTGTCCATGTGCCTGTCTCTCATTCCAGTGAGTCCCTGCAGGGTCCAACTTATCAATTTCTGACTCAGACAATGAGGATTTATTTCCCCCATCATTTCAATAACACAGTTGTTAAATGAATGATTGAAATAAAGGATGACGGGGTTCATTAACAGCTCTACTGTGTAAATGTGTGTTTCCAATAGCTAAGAAGTTACAAAATCTTTACAACATTATGTGTGTGTTTATGTTTTTTAACTAGTAGTAAGCATGTCTCTTAAATCCTCTGTAGCTTTTGCATTTAACTGGCTGCCTGTTTTATCAAATGAATAACATTATGTGATGCTTTTCTGAGTTATTAAGTCTCAACCATTGAACTGGGAAAACTCAATGAGTCACAAAGATGTGCTTGATGTCACAATTAGCCTTGTTTTCTTCATTCTCTGTTATCAATGTTTGACTGATCACGTAGGATTGGTGGTGATGAGGTGTTAAGAGAGGAGGTGAAGTTAAACAACACAGACAGATGTGAGCATCTACAGGTCAGGCATTTGGGGCGTGGCTAGGTAAAAAGCTGGATCAGAGAAAGTTGAGAGATTGAAGTAAAAGACAGTAGTCAGCATGCTGTGCCTTATTGTTACACTATGATTTTCACAATGTTAATGAACACATACATTTTTGTATGGCTACAAAGGATGTTGCAGTTTAATTCATATCTGGTGCTGCCATCACCAAGTCAGAACTAGCCAACAACAGAAAATGAAGCAAAGCATACTATAAAGATATAGAGACCACTAAGGGAGCTCAAAGAGCTCACCAAGAGTAACCCTTCCCCACCCTCACCACCCCACCCCTGCCCCCCAGCCTTTATTGGTCTGAACAAAGATTAGAAGTCTTGTGATTGCAAATGGCAGAACTCACATGGAAACATCTTAGAAAATAGTGGGAAATAATGACTCATGTTGAAAATCTTGGTAGATACCGAGTTGTATCTGGCTTCTGGGAGGACAGAGACAGAGAATAATCTCCCACTAGGGGATCAAGTGCCAGTTTCTATGTGTAAGATTTTTCTCTTTCAGGCAGTCTTTCCTATAAGACTGGATCATAGGTGATAGCAGATGCCAGCCCTCATCTTCCTAGATTTCGTCAATCCTATCCATACGGCAGGTATCTACCTCTAGACATTGTTTTTAGAAACTCCGAATAGCAGCGGAAGAGAAAGAGGGGGGAAAATCTCATTTTACATTCTAGAAGAGGAAATTCAGATAGTAAATGAAAGTAAAGAGGAATGCACTTTAGTATGTTAGAAAGTGATAAGTGATAAGAAAACATATCAAGTATAGGAGGGGGAAAATGAGTGCTGGGGGAGGAGGTATTGTCAGGAATGGTATTAGAGAGTTACGAAAGGTATTACTAGGGAGCGAATATCAAAATGATGAGAGGGAGAGCCACATAAGTCATTGGAACAACAAGTGCAAAGGACATAAGGTAGGTATGGCATGCCTGAGGAACATCAACAGGGTTATTGAATAAGTAAGGTGGAAAAAGTAGACGATGTGGCAAAGGAAGTAAGGGAATGGGATATGAAAAAATTATTCAAGCATTTGTGGGTTATAATAAAACTTTGTTTTGCTTTGTTTTGGGTCACACCCGGCGATATACAGGGGTCACTTCTGGCTCTGCACTCAGGAATTACTCCTGGCGGTTCTCAGGGGACCATATGGGATGCTGGAAATTGAACCTAGGTTGGCCACGTGCAAGGCAAATGCCGTACCCACCACGCTATCACTCCAGCCCCCAAAACTTTGTTTTAGAGTATAAGATGGGTTCCACAAGAGGATTTTTGTGACATCTAGTAATTCTCCCTTTATTAACTGGGAATATGTTCCAAGATGCTCATTGGATACCTGCAATCACAGGCACTAATTAAGGTATATTTCTCCTAAACATACTCACCTATGATGAAATTGTATTTATAATTTAGGTAAGATAAGGGATTAATAACTATAACTAATAGCAAAACAAAAATAATACTGTAATAAAAGTTATCTAAATGAGGTTTCATTCTGTGTCTATGACTGTTCTTGGATGTTATTATTATCTAAAACTATCAATGAACACTTCAACTATGAAAGATGTAGAAAATTACAATAAGGTAGGATTACTATATATGATCAGCTATGGTTTCAATTTTCAGAATGAACTTTGGAGAGGCAAAGATAGAATCAATGGAACCAATTGCTTATTGCAATAGTCCAAATGGGAGCTTGGACCATATTGAACCACAGGTTTCTGTCTGAGGGCAACTTCACTTGTCTCCCAAGCTCCAGTTAGAAGGGGAATTCAGGATATGAGCTCATATGGATTACCTGGTTACAAGTATGAATGATTGCCCCAATAGAATAGGAGGAGCACTTGGGTGCAGTGGAAGAAATAGTTTCTCTCTCTCTGTTTTTTGTTTTGTTTTTTAATGGAGGGGGCCATACTCGATGGTGTTCAAGATATACTCCTGACTCTGGGTTCAGGAATCACTCTTGAAAGTACTTGGGGAATGAGGAGCTATATGTGGTGCTAGGGATCTAACATGGAGGGCAAGTGCCTTACCCTTTGTAGTATCTCCCCTGTAAAGAAATAGTTTATCTCAAATATGGGGAACTTTCTAAAAAAAATTTTATTAGTGAATCACTGTGAGATACAGTTACAGGCTTACAAACTTTCATGCTTGCATTTCAGTCATACAATGATCGAGTACCCATCCCTCCACCAGTGCCCATTTTCCACCACCAATGATCCTAGTATCCCTCCCAACACTCCCACCCCATCCCCTCCACCCCACCTCGCCTCTGTGGCAGGGCATTCCCTTTTGTTCTCTCCCTCCTTTTGGGTGTTGTGGTTTGGAATAGAGGTATTGAGTGGCCATCAGTTCGGTCTATAGTCTGCTTTCAGCCTGCGTCTCCCATCCCCAGCGGGCCCTCCTAGCACCCTCTACTTATTGCCCTTCTCTATCTGAGCTGCCTTTTCCTATAACCCTAAAGTTTTAAGTGGGCTGGAGAGCTATAGATTCCATCACCATGCAAGCGTATTTTTACCAACATCAAATATGGGGAACTTTTTATAAAATAATGGAAGGAAGAGAATGCCTACAATAACTATTTACTCAAGACCATGTGGCTTTACAATTTTAGGAGCATCCTTTTGCCTTTGCCTATATATATCATTGGATTGATCTGGGAAAAATTCTCTGCCTGCAACTAAAACATTTTATTTCACTACCTTCATGAGCTAGTATGCCAAAAGCCAAAAAGCTAAGATTTTTGTGAGGAACTAAGCCATGAGTAGATTTAATCCTGACACATCTTTTAGTTTGTATTGCTTCACAGAGAAGTTTTCTTTATTGAAATATTGCTTACTCAATTTTAAAATGTATCGCCACAACAAATTGTTCAAATGGTTGAATGTGCATGTTCAGTTTCTCAAAAATAACCTACTTAGAATGCTATTCTGGTTCTCTGAAAAAAGAGAACATGGGACAAACATTCCATTATCAATACCATTTTGCTGCTGAGTGACTCTTAAAAATGCTATGCGGTAACTGAGAAATATGAAAAGAAAAGGGCTCTTTCTTTTCTTTTCTTTTTTTTATTGAATCACCGTGAGAAGTTACAAAGCTTTCAATATTAAGTCTCAGTCATACAATGATCAAACACCCATCCCTTCACCAGTGCACATGTCCCACCACCAAGAACCCCAGTATACCCCCCACCCCACCCCCATCCTGCCTGTGTGGCAGATGATTTTCACTTTACTCCCTCTTTACTTTGATTACATTCAATTTTCGACAGAAACCCCACTATTATTATTTGAAATTTTCCCCAAACAATCATACCTGCTGAAAGGGCATCCTGTGTCATTTGTTTTCTATTGCTGATAGTGAAGAGCATATGATGTCACACGGCCGTAACAGTGGCCATGCATTTTTGGGATTTTGGTATTTTAGTAATTAAGTCCAGAGGTATTTCTTCCAGCAGCCACTGTGTTCCGAGATTGGTTTGTATGCCTCTGAGATTATGGCTGTTAGGAACAGAGGAGCCGTTCGTGGACGGACACTCGGGGGTCTCATTTGGGCAGGGAGCAGGGCCGGTTCTGCCCTCCCCCATTGCAAGATTTCACACGTGCCCCATCACTGCAAGCTCCTACCTCTCTGTCCAATTGGCTCTGAAAGGTGGCGGTCGCCATGCTGCTGCAAAGGGGAAAAGGCCGAGGGACAAAAACCCTTCCCCTCCTGGGGCTGCATGGGGCCATAGCTTAGTTCACAGTCCAGGAGCATTTCTGTCAGCAGCCGCTGGGTTGTGATATTGGTTTGTGTGCCTCTGGGATCATGACTATTCAGGGGCGGAGGAGCCATTTCTGAGCAGTTGTGTGTGTGTGTGTGTGTGTGTGTGTGTGTGTGTGTGTGTGTATCAGGAAATAGTTTGGAGAATAGTCCTGGTCCCCACATACTGGAGCCATGTTTGTAGAAGCTCAGTGTCACCGGGATTCTATCTGGAGAAGGCGGGGAGACTGCACCTGCTCCATCTGGGGCACCCCGGTGTTATCGGCTTGGTTTGGTGTCCGGACCATTCTCCAGTGTGTGGTGCCCGCCGGCCAGGATTCTTCACTGCTGAGTGCGGCAAGATGGCAAAAAGGGCTCTTTCAATACAGCTCTTATAGTTATAATGAATGATCAAAAATACAAAAACTCTCTTATTTGTCTGACTATTTATATTTGCCATGATAATTGCTCATGAATAGTCATTGAGCAATGGGCTATTTCCTCTCAATTCTTTTCCACAGAGGTATGATATACATCCGCAACAGTTTCAGATTATTTGACTATATTTAGTCTTATACATACACATATGTATACACGTATATATGTGTGTATTTGTATATATAACATGGAAGTGTAAGAAACAGATTACATAGGATTTTGTGGGATATATGTATATCTCACAATTTTAATTTACTCCAGCCTCAGTTTTTATCACATTTAATACTCTTGGTTTAGATTGAGTTTAACATTATTTTATAAGTTGAAGGACAATTTGAATATTCCTTCTTTGTTTGGAAGCTTACCTATAATCTTTATAGAATAAAAAATTTAAACTTTGTCTCCATTGTATCCTTTCTGATCATCAAAAGGTATGCCCAGATGGAATTAACCCGGGTGTACCTTGTGCACCTAGATTAGGCAGTATTACTCTGAGTCTGTGGCCTACATCTTTTGACATCTAACAATCTCTGTTGTTCAGTGAATGAGCAGTACTGGCATAACTTCTGCTATTTTCTGTCTCCCAGTCTCTATTTCTGTTTTTGTTTGTCAGTACCTACTTCTCTTTGTGTATCTGTCTCTTTAACTCATTTTCTTCACCCTTTGTGATTTCTTAACTTCACTATGGGCTTTAGTACATAAATTTAAATGGCAAAAAATAAAATTCACTTTAAAATACTAGAGACATGTTACATTTTGGAAACGATATACTGTAGGTTAGTGAACTGATGCAACATTATACATTCAAGAAAGCATTATGTATGTACTAAGTACTGTGATTTCAAAGAAAGGTGGTTGAACAGTTGTGCCTCAGAAGAGAGGAGTACCTAATCACTGATACTGTTTAGAATTGCTAGTGCAAGTTGATAGTAAAATTAGACAAACTGTTGGTCGTTTTCACCCCAGGCTACATAGAAAGACGTAAGTGGGAGAATTTGGGAAAAGTACTGCTATAAAACTGACTTTGTAAAGACTCACAGGTATATTCCCTAACTGGGATATTTCCTTGCATCTCAACCTGAGATGTATAATTTCTTTTTTACTTTATAGTTCATTCTTCACCTTGGAGAATTACCTGGATCTTAACCTGAGATGTGTACTTCTCAGTTTTTTCCCCTATGAAAAAACTTGTGATCCCTCTTGAACATTTCTCTCTCTCAATTTCTCTCTCCTTATTTCTCTAAATAAAACTATTTTACTTTTAAAAACTTTCAGATGCTTTATTATTTTCTAAATATTTATAGACAATTCTCCCTTTTATGGTGAAACAGAGGTCATTCAAATGAATAAGTAGGTATCAGATATGTGAGTGAACCCTTATCATTCGTCCAGTTCATCCAAGTCACCATCTGAATACAGCTGAGTGAATAACCAACCCCAGCCAAAACTGGGTATCATATCTAGACAGACCATATCTAGTTCAGACCAAATTCCTGCCTTGAAGTATCATAAACAAATAAAATAAAACTAGAATGACCGTTTAGAGCACTTACAGTCGTGCTGAGTTGAGTTGATTAGTCACTGGATATGTTCAACCCAGTAAGAAAGGTGAAAATAAGTGAGACAAATTTCTGAAGGGTTTGACAGCTGATGGTGAATTCTTGACAGCACTCTCAGCAGCTGGTGCCAAAAGTCTGTCCTTCAAGTGGGACCTTGAAGTCCATCAGTGTCCACAAGTATTTTATTGTATGTAACTAACTCTTGCTGCTGAATATTTTGAATTCCTAAGTTAATTAGGTGTTCTATTGCATTTTCTAAGTATGCTAAGGTTTTGCTGTTCATATTTAAGTATTGAATGAAGTGACAAGGAAGTTTCTCATATAAATAGCTGAATTTTTAATTATGCCTTTGCTACTGATTAAGTGTCTTGGTAACTTTTGGTATCTTGCCGGGCTGGTGATTGTGCTGCTGCGTCTGTTGACTCATTTGTCTATGGCTGAGACAAGATCATAGTGCCTTATGAACAATAATTTAATGACTTGTAGCAGGATTCCCTCAATATGGTCATTCTTTATTTAGACTCAGCTCTACCATATAACATTTTTAATTTGTTTGTCAAACACACACACAAATCAATTTGAGTTACATGATTGTGCTGTTTTCAAAGAGACTATTTTAGAAGTGGTCTGAATCTTACTGATATTTGAGAAACACTGAGTCAAGAGATTTCACACCACTTAAAGTAGGTTAAATAGCAGATCCCACCCCTGCCCCACCAAAAGAAATGTTCACAATGTATCCCTTAGGATGGTGAATGTGACTCTATTGGGAAAAAATCCTTGAAGATATAATTAGGCTATTTGAAGTGAGGGAAGCTGGAGCTTCCCTCCCCACCCCGATCTGAGCTCCCGGTGGCCGAAGACCTCTGGAGCCTAGCCACAACCATGCTCAAGGCCCCTCTCCACACGTTCGGACGAGCCTCACGCATGAAGGAACCGGCAGAGAAACCCAGGTGTGTGGGACCCGGGGCTGAGATCTCCAAGGCTTCTCGGGATCGGGACTGGGCCTCCTCCACCCAGATTTCCCATCTCCCAGTAGCTAGGAGGTCACATCCAGGGACTGCCCCCCTTCCCCTGGCGCCATGTAATCCTGTCAACGGCCAGCATCCAGAGACTTAAAAGCCAGCTCCCGGATATCTTATAGCCTACTTTTTCCTCTGGGAGAACCTGGCAAACTACTGGGAGTTTCCTGCCCACATGGGACAGCCTGGCGAGGTCCCCATGGTGTATTAATATGCCAAAACCAGTAACAAGCTGGGTCTCATTCCTCTGACCCTGAAAGAGCCTCCAGTACAGCATCCTTGGAAGGACGAGTAGAGAGAGGCTTCTAAAGTCTCAGGGCTTGGACGAATGGAGATGTTACTGGCACCGCTCGAGAAATTCGACGATTAACGGGATGATGATGATGATGATGATGATGATTTGAAGTGAGAAAATATCCTGGATTATTTATGTGGGTGCTAAATTCAATGCTAAATATCCCATGAGAAACACACTGGAGGAGATACAAAAGAGAAGACAATGAGGTGAAGTGTCCACAGACACAGGCAGAGATTATTGTGTTGTGAATACAAATAAAGGAACACCTGCAGCCACCAGAATTTGCCACCAGAGAAGAAGAGTTTGTCCCCTGTGGCCTTAAGAGGAAGTGCATCCCTGTTGACAAATTGATTCAGACTTCTGGTTTTTGAATTTTTGAGAGAATAAATTTTTGTGTATTAAAATACCCAGTTTGTATACTTTGTTATGAGAATCACAGAAAACTAATAAATCATATATTCTTTATTTTCTCTAAGCTTTCCTCCCTTATTATTTACTAGACCTCTAGAAAGCAAAACGAAAGGAGCCTATAATTACCAAATATCAATGTAAATAAATATAAATGTGTTCACTGGATTGAAGATATTACAATGTGGACTTTCCTAAATAGTCTGTATGAGATAGGGCTACATAAATATGCAACTTCACGAACTGGAGATATAGTATAGCTAGAAGGGTTCTTGCCATGCATTGGCTAAACAAGGTTCCATACCTTGCAGCACATGTCATCCCTGAGTCCTGCCAGGAATGATCCCTGAGCACAAAACCAGGAGCAAGCCCTGAGCAAAGCCAAGTGGGGATACACACACACACACACACACACACACACACACACACACACACACACACACACACTGAAACTTCTACAAAAGAGCAACCTTAGTTTCCAGGAGGATCTAAGAGCAGAATATTCCTGTAGGTGAATTTTGTGCCCTCAGTTAATCTATGCAACAGCAAATAGATGAGAGTCTAGTGTTGGGGGGTTTGTTTAGTTTTGTTTTGTTTTGGGACCATACCTGGCAATGTTCAGGGATTACTCCTGACTCTGCACTCTGGAATACCTCTTGGTGGTGATTGGGAGACAATATGGGATGCTGTGAATTGAACTTCGGTTGGCCTCATGCAAGGCAAGCATCCTACCCAGTCTACTATTGCTCCAGCCCCAGAGAAAATCCAATGTTCTCATACTCTAAAAGCCAAATATTATCATGAATAGTGCTGCTCTGTAGTACTGTAGCACTGTTGTCCTGTTGCTCATTGATTTGCTCAAGTGGGCACCAGTAATGTATCCATTGTGAGACTTTTTATTGTTTTTAGCATTTCGAATATGCCATGGGTAGCTTGCCAGGCTCTCCGAGAGGGACGGAGGAATTGAATCCGGGTTGGCCACGTGCAAGGCAAACACCCTACCCGTTGTGCTATTGCTCCAGTGCTGCACAATAGACAAAATAGGAAAACAATTCAAGTATCCAAAAGCAGATGACTGGATAGAGAATCTATGGTACATACACACAATGGAATACTACCCGGCTTTATGAAAAGCTGAAATAATGAAATTTGTTGCTAGGTGGATGGATCCAGACAGTATCATGCTGAGTGAAGTTAGAAAGAGAGGGGAAGACACAGAAAGATCTCGCTCATATGCAGGACATGAAAAATCATTGTAGGAGAATAACAAATTTCCAAAGGCAATAGAAATCAGAACTTGTCTTCAGTAGGAAGCTTACCATAGGTAAGGGGTTATGTTGGGGTGGGGAAGGGACATGAGGACAATAGAGAAGGAACGCATATACTTGGTTTGAGGATGTGGTGCTGGACTATTTCATGTATGAAATTCTACTAATAATAGTTTGTAAAGCACAGTGCCCAAACTAAAATTAAAAATATTTTAATTCAAAAGCTCTATAAGAAAAAAAGGTAATACATGGAAACACTTTAGTTATACTTGCTCAGTTGTGCTGTTCACAGGTTATAAAGATCATGTAGGCCCCCAGCCGCCGCCCCTCCAGCACTACCAGCTTACTCTCTCAGGTGTGTCAGTCCTCCTACCCCGCAGGCGCCCCATTCCCGTGGCTGCATCCCAACCCACCACCCGGACCCTAACTCTTTCCAGCATCCTAGGACCTGCATCCTGCTCCCAGCCACCACCCCTCCAGCACCACCAACTTCCCCTCTGAGGAGTGTGGACCCCTATTGTCGCTCTCCCATCTACTCACCTGGAACACTTTCTAAATTTCTAACCACAAAACCACAAAGTACTTATTTTCTCTGTACCCCACAGTTGAGGCACTAATTATCCCATTTTTCACAAATACCTATCAACAAGCCATTCACAAAGATAGCCCAACTGCAGGGCAATAACATACAACAACAGGAGATAAAATTCCAAAACACAAAGGTCACTCTGGTAAAACAATGCAGAAACTCACCAAGCCTAATGATTGAAGTTGCTAACCCAGATGAATCAAACAGTAACAATGAACTCTATAACCTGTCAGATAAGGAATTTAAAATAGAACTTTTAAGGATGTATAAGGAGCTCAAAGAAGCAATGGAACGCACTGCTGAAAAAAAACAAAAAGATATGAAAACAGAGGTGAGGAAAATGCAAACAAAAATACAAACAGAAATGACAGACCTAAAAAAGTTGGTAGGTGAAATGAAAAACTCAGTGGAAGGCCTCAGTAACAGAGTAACAGCTGCTAAGGATAGAATCAGTGAGCTCGAAGATGAGGTGCAGAGACTCTCCAGACAAAAACAAAAAATGGAAAAGAGAATCACAATCAGCAAACAGATGTCAAGAGAAGATCAGGATGAAGCCAAGAGGAATAAAATAAGAATGACTGTAGTCCCAGAGGGAAAGGAAGAAAACCCTGATGAAGAAAGCTGTCAAAAACATAATTGCTAGGACATTCCCAGAGCTGAAGACTACTTGTGATCATATCCAGGAGACCAGAAGGGTACCAGCTACAAGAAATCCAAATAAAACTACTACAAGACACATCCTGATCAGAATGATGAAAACCACAGACAGAGATAAAATTATAAAAACAGCAATATCAAAGAAAGAAATTGTTTATAAGAAAGCATCCTTAAGATTCACAGCAGACCTAACCAATAAAACCCTAAGGGCCCGAAGACAGTGGTGGGATATAGTGAACAAACTCAATGAAATAAATGCCTCATCTTGAATACTTTACCTAGCTAGACTCTCATTAACATCAGAAGGAACAACACACAGCTTCACAGACAAACAACAACTCAGGAATTTCATAGCCTCAAAACCATGGCTACAGGGGCCGGAGCGATAGCACAGTGGGTAGGGCATTTGCCTTGCATGCGGCCGACCCAGGTTCGATCCCCGGCATCCCATATGGTCTCCCAAGCACTGCCAGGAGTAATTCCTGAGTGCAAAGCCAGGAGTAACCCCTGAGCATCGCTGGGTGTGACCCCCCCAAAAAAAAACAACCATGGCTACAGGAGCAACTAAACGGGCTACTTTAAGATAAGACAAGCCCCCCCAAATATGCCAAACTTTGGCAGAAAGATGGGGCAAAACCCCATAACAGTAATCTCTCTCAATGTCAATGAGCTAAATGCACCAATTAAAAGACCCAGAGTAGCAGGATGAATCCAAAACCTGAACCCAACATTCTGTTCCCTGCAGGAAACACATCTGAACAGGCAGAGCAAACACAGACTCAAAGTGAAAGGATGGAAAACAATCCTACAAGAAAGCAATTCCCTCAAAAAATCGAGAGTGGCCATACTAATATCAGATCACATAGACTTCAGACAGAAGAAGATTACAAGAGATAGTGAAGGTCATTTCTTAATGATCAAAGCATCCATACACCAGGAAGAACTCTCTCTACTAAATGTATATGCAACCAATGAGGAACCAGAAAAACACTTAAAAACAACTCCTCATAAACTTGAAGAATGACATTGACAGCAACAGAATAATAGTTGGAGATTTCAACACCGCTTTATCAACTCTCGATAGACCAACAAGGCTCAAGCTCAGCAAGGATACACTTTATCTGAAGGAAGAAATGGAAGGCGGGGTCTAGTAGACATATGTAGGACATTTCAACCCCCCAAAGCTGAATACACATTCTTCTCAAGTGCACATGGGACATTCTCCAAGATAGACCACATACTGGGTCACAAAACATACCTCCATAAAATTAAGAGGATAGAAATTGTATCAGCGATCTTTTCAGACCATGATGCACTGAAAATCCCAGATAGAGAAGGGAACACCAAGTAATATGTGACTGGAGATCCTGCACAGGAAGGGAGATGCGTGCTGAAAGTAGACTAGAGACTGAACAGGATGAACACTCAATACCCCTATTTCAGGCCACAACACCCAAAAGGAAAGAGAGATATCAAATTGGAATGCCTCGCCACAGAGGCGGAGTGGGGGGGGGGGATGGGACTGGGGGGTGGGAGGGATACTGGGTTCATTGGTGGTAGAGAATGGACACTGGTGGAGGGATGGGATCTTAAACATTGCATGAGGAAAAAACAAGCATGAAAATGTGTGAATCTGTAACTGTACCCTCACTGTGACTCACTAATAAATAAATAAATAAATAAATAAATAAAATAAAATGGGCTCAGATCTCTACCTATCACCCTGTACAAAAGCAGATCAAAATGGATTAAAGACCTCAACATCAGACCAGAATCCCTAAGGTGCATTGAAGAAAAGGTCGGCAAAACCCTCCACGACATTGAAGCTAAAGGTATCTTCAGAGATGACACGCCTCTGGCCAACCAAGTGAAAACAGAGATAAACAAGTGGATCAACATGGAAAGTATCATGTTGCGTGAAATGAGTCAGAAAGAGAGAGACAGACATAGAAAGATAGCATTCATCTGTGGAATATAAAGTAACAGAATAGGAGACTTACACCCAAGAGAAATAGAGATAAGAACCAGGAGGTCTGTCCTACAGCTTGGAAACTGGCTTCACATGCTGGGGGAAAAGGCAGCTGAGATAGAGAAGGGAACACCTAGCAGAGGATATTGGGAGGACCCACTCAGGTTGAAAGATGCATGCCGAAAGTAGACTATAGACCAAGTATGATGGCTACTCAATACCTCAATTGCAAACTACAACACCCAAAAGGAGAGAGAACCAAAGGCAATGCCCTGCCACAGAGGCAGGGTGGGGTGGTGGGGTTTGGGGTGGGGGGGTGGGAGGGATAGTGGGAACATTGGTGGAGGAGAATGGACACTGGTGGAGGGATGTAAACGATCACTGTATGACTGAAATGCAAACATGAAAGTTCATAAGTTTGTAACTGTACCTCACGGTGATTCACTAATAAAAAAAATTTTAAATAAAGGGAGTCGAAGGAACTTTCCTCAATATAGTCAAAGCCATCTACCACAAGTCCACAGAAAGCATTATTCTTAATGAGGAAAAGCTGAGAGCATTCCCTCTAAGAGCGGGTACAAGACAAGGTTACCCACTCTCACCATTTCTATACAATATAGTACTGGAAGTACTTCACATAGCAGTAAGGCAAGAAAAGGCTATTAAAGGTATAGAGATAGGAAAGGAAGAAGTCAAGGTATTACTATTCACAGATGATATGATACTATACTTAGGCTCTACAGAAACACTCCAGAAAAAATAGGTTTGTATAGCAGAGTGGCAGGTTACAAAATCAATACCCAAAAGTTCATGGCGCTCTTATACACAAATAATGAAAAAGAAGAAAGAGATATTTAGAAAACAATCCCATTTACAATAGTGCCTCAGAAAATTAAGTACCTTGGAATCAGCCTAACTAAAGAGGTAAAAGACCTATACAAAGAAAACCACAAAACACTACTTCAAGAAATATAAGAGGATACTAGGAAGTGGAGGCACATCCCCTGTCGTGGATTAGAAGGATTAGCATCATCAAAATGGTTATACTGCCCAAAACATTGTACAGATTCAATGCAGTCCCTATAAAGATGCCTATGACATTTTTCAAAGAAATAGACAAAACACTTCTAAAATTCATATGAAGTAATAAGCCCCCACGAATAGCCAAAGCAATCCTTGGGAAAAAGAAGATAGGTGGCATCCCCTATCTCAAACTGTACTGTAAATGGGCTGGAGCGATAGCACATTTGCCTTGCACGCGGCCAACCCGGGTTTGAATCCCAGCATCCTATATGGTCCCCTAAGCACCGCCAAGGGTAATTCTTGAGTGCAGAGCCAGGAGTAACCCCTGTGAATCACCGGGTGTGACCCAAAAAGAAAAAAAAAAACCTGTACTGTAAAGCGGTAGTAATTAAAACAGCATGGTATTGGAACAGAAACAGACCCGCAGACCAATGGAACAGGGTTGAATATTCTAACACAGCCTCTCAAGTATACAATAACTTAATTTTCTACAAAGGAGCAAGAAATGTGAAGTGGAGCAAGGAAAGCCTCTTCAAAAAGTGGTGCTGTGAAAATTGGACAGCTACATGCTAAAGAATGAATTCAGACCTCTGTCAAACGCCAAGCACAAAAGTCAGATCAAAATGGGTTCAAGACCTCAATATCAGACCTGAATCCATCAGGTACATGGAGAAAAATGTAGGCAAAACCCTCCATGACATTGAAACCAAAGGCATCTATAAGTATGAAATATCACTAACTAAGAAATGGAAACAAATATAAACAAATGGGACTACATTAAACTAAGAAGCTTCTGGGGCTAGAGAAATAGCACAGCGGGTAGGGCGTTTGCTTGCACGCGGCCGACCCGGGTTCGAATCCCAGCATCCCATGTGGTCCCCTGAGCACCGCCAGGAGTAATTCCTGAGTGTAGAGCCAGGAGTAACCCCTGTGCATCGCTGAGTGTGACCCAAAAAGCAAAAAAAAAAAAAAAAAAAAAAAACTTAAGAAGCTTCTGTACCTCAAAAGAAACAGAGACTAAAATACAGAAAGAGCCCACAGAATGGGAAAAAATATTCACCCAATATACATCAGATAGGGGCTTAATATCCAGGATATACAAGATACTGGTAGAATTTACAAGAAAAAAACCTTTAGCCTCATCAAAAAATGGGGAGAAGAAATGAACAGAAACTTTCACAAAAAAGAAATTCAAATGGCCAAAAGGCACTTGAAAAAATGTTTTACAGGGCTGAAGTGATAGCACAGGGGGTAGGACATTTGCCTTGCACACGGCCAACCTAGGTTCAATTCTCAGCATCCCTTATGGTCCCCTGAGCACCGCCAGAAGTAATTCCTGAATGCATGAGCCAGGAGTAACCCCTGTGCATTGCCAGGTGTGACCCAAAGAGAAAAAAAAAAGTTCTACATTCTTAATCATCAGGGAGATGCAAATCAAATCAACTATGAGGTGTCATCTTACACCACAGAAACTGGCAAACATTAATAAGAACTGGTGCAGATTCGGAAAGAAAGGGTCCCTCATTCATTGCTGGTGGGAGTGCCGATTGGTCCAGCCTTTTTGGAAAACAATATGGGCATTCCTCCAAAAACTAGAAATTGAGCTTCCATATACCACTCCTGGGAATATATCCCAGAGGTGCAAAAAAAAAAAACCAGTAGAAATGATATCTGCACTAGCCAGAGTCTGGAAAAAAACCTGAGAGCCAGAGAACAGACGACTTGTTGAAGAAACTATGGTACATCTACACAATGGAATACTATTGTTAGAAGAGATGAAATCATGAAATTCGCAACAAGTGGATGGACACGGATAGTATCATGCTAAGTGAAATTAGTCAGAAAGAAAAGGACAGACATAGAATGACAGCACTCATTTGTGGAATATAAAGTAGCATAATATGATACTAACACCTAAGGACAGTAGAGATAAAGGCCAGGAGGATCACACCACAGTTTGGAAGAAGGAACCACTAAGTAAATGATCATTGGAGGGATCGCCCAGGATGGGAGATGTGTGCTGAAAGTAAACCAAGGGCCAAACACGATGACTTCTTAGTATCTGTATTGCAAATCACAATACCCAAAACTAGAGAAAGAGAGTAAGAAGGATTGTGCCTGAGGCAGGGAGTGAGGTGGTGGGTGGGACACTGGGAACAATGGTGGTAGAAAATGTGCAGTGGTGGAGGGATGGATGCTCGAGCATAGTTTGACTAAAACGCAACCGCACAAGTTTGTAACTGTATCACACTGTGATCCAATAAAAGTTCTTTTTTAAAAAAGATCATGCAAAACTCAGGGCATTCCTCAACAAACCTAACATGTGACTCAACTGCTCCAATATAAACTGGTTGCACATATCTATTGCACAACTGTAATCCCAGGATATCCCTGCACTATCTGCCTGTATATTCCTTCATCTGTTCCCATAATGAATCTTCTGTGATTCATGTCTCATATCTTCCTTTGTCTTAATTTGGTTTTCTCATTTTGGTGAGCATCTCTTCTAGTAGCCTCATGAGAAACAGTACTTAAGGAATAAATATTTTGAGATCTTTCCTTTCTAAAAATATGCTTATTTATTTACTCTAAAATGGTAGTTTACTCAAGCACAGACTTCCAGATTAGAAGTAATTTTACTTCAAGATTGTGTTTGTTTCTTTTAAACATTCCAGTGTTCAACTGGAATGAAGAGAGGGGGTTGAAAGGTAGTAAAATGTTAGTATGAAACCCTATTGACTACAGTATTGTAAACCTGTGTTAGAAATTATTATTATAAAGACAAAAATGATGGGCAAGAGTGATAGCACACAGGGTAGGGCATTTACCTTGCAAGAGGATGACCTGGATTTCACCCTGGAATTTCATATGGTCCCCCAAGCACCACCAGGAGTGATTCCTAAGTGCAGAGCCAGACATGTTCCCCAAACCAAAACAGTTATAAAAAAATAAAATAAAAGCAGGCAATCTATGCATACCTATGTACATTTCATCAATATTTATAATAGCCAAGATGTGGAAACAACTCAAGTATCAAATGACAGATGAGTGGGAAAAGAAGCTGAGTTATATATACACATGGACTGCTATACAGGTTAAAGAAAAAATTAAATCTTGACATTTTCTATAAGATGCATGATGTAAAGCAGGTAATGTTAAGAAAAATTAGTGAGACAGAAGGACAAATACCAGATTACTTAACTCATGTGTTGTATAAGATAAACAAAGCAAGAGAATTAAGTGTCCAATGAAACAAACTCTTGAACTTGAACTACAGAACTGACATTACCAAATGATGGATATAGAGGGCTTAGGGTTGTGGACAAAGAGCTAGGTTAGAAGTGGCATCAGGACAATAATGGAAAGTCTTTAAAACTCTGGTGGTGGTTGAAGGGGCAGAAATTTTGTACACCATAAGCATGAATGTAAACACTACCTCCTAAACCATGTTACCTTAACTACAATAAGAACAATTAAGAACACAGATTAAAAATTGAGATACAAATTTTTTAGTGATAAAAAAAGAAATGCTAACCTGGGAGTCTATAGCCAGTGAAAATCCTGAGTATCGATATAATGATATTAATATAATGAAATTAATAATATCAATGACAAGGAGATCAAAACATTGTCAGACAAAGGAAAAGAGAATTTGTCATCAGCAGATGTGCATTACAAGAATAGCTAAAGGAAATTTTGAACAAAAAACAAGTGTAAAAGAATAAATCTGAAAACATCATTAAGGAATAAGAAATAAAGGAAAGGTAAAATATGGGTATATAAAATTAACTTCTTTGAATTTTGTAAAATTTTACCTTTAAAGAAAAAAATCATATGACATGTTTCTCAATGTATATAGAAGAAATACATAAGGTAGTTTTAAATTAAATTTAATTTAATTTAATTTAATTTTTCTTAACATTACCTGCTTTACATCATGCATCTTATAGAAAATGTCAAGATTTAATATTTTCTTTAACCTGTATAGCAGTCCATGTGTATATATAACTCAGCTTCTTTTTCCACTCATCTGTCATTTGATACTTGAGTTGTTTCCACATCTTGGCTATTATAAATATTGATGAAATGTACATAGGTATGCATAGATCTTTTCAAGTTAATATCTGTGCCAATTTCTTGTGACCTTTATGGTTTCTAATGAGAAATCCACAGCCATTTAAATTGTTTTCCATATATGTAAAGTGTCACTTCTTATTTTGTTGATTGCGAGATTTTTCTCCCTGAGTTTTACTTTTCAAAATTTGATTATCAAAATTTGATTAACATGGCTTTCCTCGAGATTATTGTTTGAGCTCGTCCCGTTTCTTGTTAAAATTCTCTTCATAAAGCTGTAGGTTTATGCCTTTTGCCAAATGTGGGGAAACTTCAGTCATTATTTTTACAAATACTTAAAAAATAGCAATCATTCAGTGCAAGTTTTGGGGCTTTGTGTTATACATACGATGTACATGACCTCTTTTAGTTTTTACAATAACCTATGTAGGTATCGCAAATCTCTATAAATACAATGAAGCAAAATTGAGGCACAAGAAGTTAAGGAACTTGCCCAAGTAATGGAGTGAAAAAGGCCTATGTCAGAGGTCCCCAACTTTGTTTGGCCTATTTCCCTCTTTCAGAAAAAAAATCACTCAATGGCCCCTGGAAATATACCTTCTGTAAGAGAAGAAACAGAAAGTGTTTCCCCATGCTTTCAGAGGCTGCTACAATCTTACTGGATCATTCCAGAGCACCCCACCTGGCCATTAAGGTCAACACAATTCACTTTGGAACACATGATTCTAATTCACTGAGATGTTGTTATACTTCATACAGTGTTACAAAGAAGACCAAACTATGTGGTGAAAAAAAAAAGAAAAAACACCAGACTGGATATAATCAGTTGCCATGGAATCTGCCAGCATGCTGCTGATCTTTTGGCATTAATTAGTGATCTCTAAACTGTTTTGATTATAAATCTTCTTAGTGGAAATTTTTTTTTCCTTAGTACGCATTCTGACATATCAGTATTCATCAAACACATTTTAAACGCACATACTTTTTCTTGTTCTCCTCATGTCTCCGGAAAGACATGAATGTTAGATTTATTTTCCGTTATAGTTATATCACTAGCTAAGGCTCTGTGAATTTTCCCAGTGTTTTTCAACCTTGTGATTATTAAGATTTGGCTAATTTCTATTGTTCTATCTTCAAGTTCTCTTATTCTCTCCTCTACTCCTTTCTGCTATTTAGCCTTTCAAGTTTCTTGGTATTTGATTAAAATCAAATGGTTGTTGTCCAAAAATTTTTGTCAAAACTATATTACCTTTTTAACAGTTTTTTTTATTACAGAGAGCAAGGCTTTTGTTTTCCTTTGCTTTGTTTTGTCTGTGCCTATTAGCATTTCTGTGTGCCAGCCTCTCTGACATGCTGCCTGAGATACAGAAGGCAAAAGGAATAGCTGGGGGGTGTATTACTGCCATTCCTTGCGCCCTCTTCTCTCTCCTTTTCAAAAGCTTGTGTTGGTTTTATACATACTATTAGGGTTTTTAGAGAAAAATAGGGAAAAGTATGACACCTTTTTTTTTCAGGACTTAAAATCTCTATTCAATAATTTTCCCCTTTGTTGGCTGGAGATAAAACCTGGTCCTTACACATGCAAGGAAAGTTGCTTTATTGCTGAGCTACATGCCTGATATTCAATATGTTTTAGTACATAATATTTCCATTATTATTCAGTTGCAGTACCTAATGTTTTAATTAAAAATTTGGGGACAAGATTATCTTGAACTTATTGTTTTTAAGTTGTTATTATTATTTTTATTATCACAGTATTACTGTATCACTGTCATCCTGTTTCTCATCGATTTGCTCAACTGGGCGCCAGTAACATCTCCATTCGTCCCTGTCCTGTTCAGGGTCAGGGGAATGAGGCCCATTATTATTACTGTTTTTGGCATATTGAATACGCCACAGGTAGCTTGCCAGGCTCTGCTGTGCAAGATTCTGTGTCGCTCTCTTCTGGGAGCTTTGTATTATAGTCTCTGGATCTTCTGCCCCTGCGCAAGGTTGTCTTCACCCGGGGGCCCCCTCAGAGGGGGGGCGGGTTGATTTTCTCTCCCTGACCCAAGCTCAGCCCCGGCAGCTGAAAACCTTCAGACGCCAGCCACAGCCATGCTCAAGGCCACTCTCCACACACTCGGATGGCCTCACCCACGAAGGAACCGACAGAGGAACCCAGGTGTATGGGACCCGTGGCTGAGATCTCCAACCCTGCTCGGATTGGGACTGGCCTCCTCTACCCAGATCTCCAGTTTTCCAGTAGCTTGGCAGCCACACCCACAAACTGCCCCCAGCGCCATGCAATCTCATCAAGGGCCAAGATCCAGAGACTATTATTTTTATTATCATACAGTGATTTACAAAATTGTTCCTAATACAGTTGTTACAGGCTTTCAATATTCCACCAACAGTGTGATCTTTCCTTCACCAATGCCTCCATTTCCTCACCCACACACCAAGCCTGAACCCTTAGCAGGCACAAACAAATTTATTTTATATTGCTTATTATGGACTGGAGCTATAGCACAGCAGGTAGGGTGTTTGCCTTGCATGTGGCCGACCCATGTTCTATTCCTCTGTCCCTCTTGGAGAGCCCAGCAAGCTACCAAGAGTATCCCGCCCGCACGGCAGAGTCTGGCAAACTACCCATGGCGTATTCAATATGCCAAAAACAGTAACAACAATTCTCACAATGGAGACGTTACTGGTACCCACTCGAGCAAAACAACAGGATGATAGTGCTACAGTGCTTGCTTATTATAACAACATGGCAAATGAAGTTATAAAAATAGATCAATGAAAGTCAATCTGTGATAATTGTTATATCTCACAATGGTGTTACTAAAGTAATTATCTGAGGACTTACTGAGATGGTTGTGCTAATTGAACCTTCTGTGTTAGTTACTGTATTCGCTCACTGAACTTAGTGGACTTTTATGCAACCTTCCCATCGCATTTCCTGTGCCCCTACTGGATTCTCAGTACTGTGAAATTTGGAGGTGTCTGGCACCCGGTTCTTGGAGCGGTGGAGCTAGAATAATTTGGTGGCTTGGTGGCTTGATGAGATTCAGTTGTGGAGCTAGGCCATTTCTGTGATGGAAGATGGGGGTGCGGGTAGGGGGTGCTGGGCCTTTCAGTTGTGGGGTGGGTTGTGGGGGAAAATCTCCACATCCCTATTTTGAGAAGGCCCAGAATTCTCAGCCTGGAGATTGTTCCATCTGGGATGATTCAGTGGCTTGGCATTCTTTTTTCTCAGTTGCAGAACTTTATAACTTTTTCCTATGGCTTATTTTTTTTAACTTTTATATAATTTTTATAATAATGAATATAAAATAAATAATTTATGTTTTTTATTTTTAAATTTTAGTATTTAAAAAATTATAGTATATATGTATGTATATGTTAAAGTGAAGTAAAATTAATGGGTCTCAGATTTTCACCTGTAAAGATATAAAGAGTTTTACTCTAATTGATATGGCAATTTATCACGCTAAACCCAGTTGAATTGGCACAATGAATCTCTGTCCAGTGGATTTGGTCACAAAGAATGAGACAAATAAACACACAAGGAGGCAAACACACAAGGCCTGTCCAAGCTTTATGGCCACCTGGGCAGCCCCTAGTGAGTTCAAAGGCTGGCTATTTACTCAATACAATATCCCTACCCTACTCTGACTCCCAACATGTGAACCATTGTTTAAGTTGACAGAGACATGATGGAAAGTAAGGAAGCACATTCAATGGGTACATTAAGAGCAGAGACTGGGATATTTCACATAGCTAATTCTCAGGCATCCTTAAAGTAGAGCAAAGTCTTGATGATTTTCTAGTTATTTTTGCCTATGTTGTGCTCTCCATCTAAAAGACCCTAAACTGTTTTATTCTATTCTTTCCTGGGCACATGTTTGCTGAACACAGGCACACATTTGCATGATGTCATCTATTCTATTCTTTCCTGGACTTTCCTAAGTATGTGGGGTTCTAGCCCAGGACAGACCACAGGAATCTATTTAGCTTTCTTAAGACTCTTTTTACAGGAGCCCGCATTCTAGAATAACTTGATTTTCTGCCCCTGAGCAAGGAATTCAGATACAGGCACCCCGGTTCGCAAGAAGGATGGTGGTCAGACCAGATAACCAGACCCATATCACATGACCCGTATCACAAGACCCAGGACTGCCCCCAGAACCGGGACATTCCTGAATATTGGCGCGAATACTGATCTCTAAAACCATAGGCTAAGGAGTGATGTCCTTTTAAATGGATTGGTTAAGAAAGTTTGCAATATTACAAATCTATTGGCTATGAAATGCACGGGCTCTGCTGTAACGGCCGGGGAAGGCCTATATAAGATCTCCTTTGGAGAAGCTCGGGGTCTTTTGCCCAACCTGCTGGACCTGCGTGTCCGTGTAGGCGGCTGGACCCTGGCTAGCCAGTCTTACAATAAACCCTGCTTGCTGTTTGCAGTCTCTGGAGTCTCTTTGTCGTTATAGGGAGATCACGATCCGCGCCCTAACAAGTACACATAGGAAAGCCCTCTATATTCTAAAAGACCTAAACAGTTTTGCCCAGGGGACTATCCGACCTTAGGTTTCTGAAAAAGGGATGATTTCCCAAAATGGAGTTGTGAAGATTAAATTAATTTTTCTGGAAATTTTTTTTAATTTGTATGGAAATTTTTGTAAGAAATCAGGACTGTGATCCTCCCACCATTGTTTCCTTGATCATCCATATAATTTCCTGGAATAAATTATAGTTAATATACATATACATTTTATAAATTCTATTTTATAAAAATAAAACTTTTATTGAAATATTTATATATCATAAAAGACATTTATTTAAAATATATGATTCAATTTTTGTATATTTAAAAAGTTGTATAAACATTACCACAATCCATGTTCAAACACTTTTATCATCAAAGAATCCAGGGACTCCACTTTTCTTCCTCTCTTCTAGATTTAGGAAATACTAATCTACTTAATTTTTCTAAAAATTTGCCTATTCTGCACATTTGACCTAAATATAGACATACAATATTTAGTATCTTGCAACCAGAATTTTTTTATTGAATTTTTTTCCCATTTATTTTTATTTTTTATTTATTTATTTTTTTGATTAATCACCGTGGAGTACAATTACAGACTTACAAACTTTCGTGCTTATTTTTCTTTCAGTCATACAATGATTGAGTACCCATCCCTCCACCAGTGCCCATTCTCCACCACCAATGATACCGGTATCCCTCCTACCACTCCCACCCCATCCCCTTTACCCCACCCCGCCTCTGTGGCAGGGCATTCCCTTTTTGCTGTCTCTCCTTATGGGTGTTGTAGTTTGCAATAGAGGTATTGAATTGCCATCATTCGGTCTGTGGTCTATTTTCAGCACACATCTCCCCCTCCCGAGCGGACCCTCCAAGCACCCCATACTTGATGTTCCCTTCTCTGTCTGAGCTGCCTTTTCCCCCTGCATGTGAGGCAACCAGAATTATTTACTTAACAAAAATTTTTCCAAGATTCATCCATACCATAGAATGTATCAGCACTTAATTTCTTCTTTATTACCAAATAGTGTTCCATTCCATGATTCTATTTTATAAAAAGTATGTAATATAAGGAATATAAATGTTATGTAATTTTTATTTAATTTTTTATCCATTCATCAGTTGATGAGCACTTGGATTATTCTGACTTTTTATAGTTATGAGTAGTTGTGCTATAAATATTAATATATGAAATTTTGTATTGATGTATGCTTTCATTTATCTTGGTTATATTTCTAGTAGGGAAATTGCTGTTTCTTGTGATAACTCTAACCTTTTGAGGAACTGCCAAACTTTTCCACAATATTTGTACCATTTTATATTCCCATCAGAATATACAAAGATTCCAGTTTCCGCATATCCTCATCAATATATAACTGTGTATATATATTTTTAATTAGTCATTCTGGTGGGTGTAAATTGTGATCTCTTTTTGGTGTTTGTGTTTATCTGGTGACTAATGATGGTGAGAATATTTTCATGTGCTTATTTGTGTTTTTTTTATGGAGACATGTTTGAAAAATATTTTTCCCATGAAAAATTTGTAGATCTGCATGTGCCAGGAGCCTCAGATCCAAAGCTTCCAGAGGCTCAAGGGTTATACTAGACAGTGCTGTGATGCCATACAGTGTTAGGGATTAAATTCGGGTCCTCAAACATGCCAGGTACGTGTTCTAGCACTTTGAGATATCTCCTGGGTCCGTTTTGGGGGAGGGGTCTCCCAAGTGTGCCCAGGAGGTCTGAGAGTTCCTCCTGTCAATTCTTAGCCAGTAGTGCTGGCTGTTCAGTACGAGGCCTTAAGGATACAGTGCTACTAGGGCTGTGATGTGCTCAGGGTTATGGAGTCCACATGCAGTACTCAGGGGTGATGCCTGCAAACCATTAACTTTAAACTCTCTATCTTTCTAACCTCTGGCTGGCCCTTTAAAGATTGTTGTGTTTTCGCACTCATATGTGGAATATAAAGTAGCTGAGAAGCACAAGCTTACAATGTTGCAATTCCTGGCAAACATTTCTCTGGACTTAGTTACTAAAATACTAAAATACAGAAATCCAAAACTATGCTGTTGCTAGTGCGGCCTCCTGACCTCAGATCTCTTCATTCTCAGCAATGGAAAACAAATTACCAAATGCTTTATTTTCAGCAGATCGACTTTAGGGGGGAGAAACTCCAAATCAATAATAGTGAATTTTTTGTTGAAATATTGAATGTAATCAAAGTAAAGTGAAAGTAAAGTGAAATTTACCAGTTACACATGCGGGGTGGGGGGCTGGGGAGGTGGGGGGAAGGGGGGAGGTATATTGTGATTCTTGGTGGTGGAATATGTGCACTGGTGAAGGGATGGGTGCTTGAGCATTGTATAACTGAGACTTAAACCTGAAAGCTTTGTAACTTTCCACATGGTGAATCAATAAAAGAATTAAAAAAAAAGATTGTTGTGGTGCCCCATAGCTGGAAGACTGTTTCACGAGCGGAGGGGAGAAGTCAGATGGAATAGAGAAGGATCACTAAGTAAATGATGGCTGGAGGAACCAGTTGGGATGGGAGATGCATGCCGAAAGTAGATAATGGACCAAACAAGATGACTTCTCAGTGTCTGTGTTGCAAGCTATAATGCCCAAAAGTAGAGAGAGAATATGGGGAATATTGTCTGCCTTAGAAGCAAGGGAAGGGTTGGAAAGGGGGGGAGTATAACCGGGATAATGGTGGTGGGGAATGTGCACTGGATGGGTGCTTGATCATTGTGAGATTGTAACCCAAATATGAAAGCTTGTAACTCTCTCACGGTAATTCAATAAAATATTAAAAATTTTAAAAAAGATTGTTGTGGTAATTGAGTCCATTGACTTTCCATATTAATTTTAGGATCAGTATGTTAATTTTTGCAAACTCAGCTAGAATTATGTTAGGATTGTATTGAGTCTATAGACACTTTAGGGCAATTATTTTAATCTTAATTACAAGTCTTCTGATGTCCATCTACTTAAATCTTTATTTCTTTCAATGATGCATTTCTACACGTAAAAGATTTGCACTTCTTTTGCTAAAGGTAGTCCAAACTATTTTGTTCCACTTGATGCTATTATGTAAGATGTTTTTATTTTAATCATAACAATGAGTAAGTTCTTATGCTATCTCGGGAATGGCAAACCAAGAGCTGGAAGGAGTCAAGGCACCTTACACAATTGAGTATTCAAAGAAATCTGTACCACCTATCCAAATATTTATATGAAAAAAAAGTAAACTTCTATCTTGTGAAAATTTGCATTATTTTGGCTAATCTGTCACTCAGTTTAACTAATTTTAATAATGCAATTTATGATGCAAATCATTCACTTATTCATTAATTCAATGATTATTCAATAATTATCTATTAAAGCTATAAAATGTCAAAACATTGTGTTAGACCCTGAGTGATATGAACCAGTCATGCAAATATCAGCTATTTCAGAACATCTCAATGTAACACACACTAATGAAAATGTTTGAACAAGGCCAAAGTTTCATTTTCCCACTAAAATGAAGAGCACAGACCATGTTTGCTTCAATATGTCAGACAAGACTTTTGGGAAGAGAAGAGATCCTTGGGATTGGAATTTTGGAGGAAGGTTTAGAGGAGGGTTTGACCTTGAAGAGGCAGTGAAATTTTTATTAAGCTGAAGAGGCAGCTGCTTAAAATTTTCTTACGGGTGTGCTAAAAGATAATCCACACGGAATGTCAGATTGTCAGATTTAGTGACATTTAGGAATATTAATTTGGATATTTGGAGAAATACATACACACAAACGAATGAATAAAATTTGTTATTTAAAAATTGGATCTTATAATTATGATTATTATAAGGACTTAAATACCCAAGTTCTGCAAAGACTCAGAATAATCAATGTTGGAGTTCTAGTTTAGGTCCAAAGACTTAAGAACCAGGAGATCTCCTGGTGTGTTCTAGGTGAGTCAGAATTTGGAGACAAGAGAAGATCAGTGTCTCAGTTTGAAACCAAAGAGATGATTCGACATTATTTAATCTTCTGTTGTGTTCAGACCTTTAATAGATTGGATAAAGCCCACTCACATTAGGAAGAGCAATCTGTTACACTCAGTCTATTGATTCAAATGCTAATCTCATCCAGAAATGCCCTTACAGACACACTCAATTAATGTTTAGCCAAATATCTACTAACAACTGACTCAGTCAAACTGACATATAACACATCACAAGTATAGGTTGCAAGCTTGGTTAGAGAACATTTCTTTTTTTGTTGTTTTCTTTTGGTAGGGGATGAAGTCATACACGGCTGTGGTCAGGGATGACTCGTAGTGATGCTCAGCATCCATGCCAAGCATCAAATCTGGGCATCCTTCATACCAAGCACTCAGTTCAGTCCTGTTGAGCTCTCTGTGCAGTTCCTGGAGAAAATTTCTTTAAATATTCCATTTTTCCCCTTCACACATTTCCCCACACACACCTTTTAAAAAAGATTGCAAACAGTACTGTGACTGCTTCTTACATCATTTAAAATATTCCTTATTATTGTCCTCTAACTAAAGCAATATGCCCACCACAACTTCTGAGGTATTGTTCACAGTAAATACCAAACTCACCATTTGCTGAACCACTGTAGTTATGACAGCACTCATATGGAGAAAATGTAATTAGAGCCAAGGAAAGTAGTTCAGTGCCTTGCAGAAAAAGTACAGTCACAAGGCAAATGTGCTCAAGTAAATAATTTTGAGAATGCTTGAACTGAAGCTACGAAAGTGAGAAATTAGTTAGGTCATTTGTAAACTCTGTGACTTGAAGGACAAATATCTTTTTGTGAGTCAAAAATTTAGCATAAGACATTCTAGCTATGTGAGCTTGGATATTTTGTAGGTTGATTTTGGCCTTAATCAAAAAGTGTGCAATAAAAACCTGCCATAAAAATGGTTAGCTTTGTGATGGGTATCAAAATCTATATTAATATAGAGAACTTTTAGCTGTATGCCTGGCTGAATAAGCATATATTCCCTTTGGAGCAGATAGAATGAAGCCCATATGTTTCCCTAGGGAGTTTCCTTTCTGTATGAACATTTCTTGGCTCTCATAAATAATACAGACTTTATTTTTTCATGCTAGTTCATTTCATTTACTTATTGTCACCATTATTTCTTATAGAATTGCATATATGTCTCACATGGAATTATTACCATCTCAATCTTACAAATCTTTATATAGATTTCTTTTTCTCTGAAAAATTGTTGAAGCCACAAAAAGTATCGGAATGCAGGTATTCATATCATCCCATAAATCTTTATTTTTTTATCCCAAGGCAGATATAATTCCAAACTACTAGATGACAGGTTGGTATCTGAAATGATTAATCTATCCATTCTCTACACATAGCTATCTGTCTGAAACACAGTCTTTAAACAGACATGTTATCAGTAGGTGAGAATCCACGAAGAACTCACTGCAACCAAAACTTCCTTCGTTTGGTCCATAATCTTATCTTTTGGATGCAGTTCTTTTTATCCTCCAAAAAACTGTATACTTTCCAAAGACCCATAGGCTTAAAATGACATTTATCACGTATAGACTGTGCATTCCATGTTTAATTTTTCCTGTATTTCTGCTTAAGAACTTACATGTAATCTACAGCATCAAAATAAATGATTTGACATATTTTATATAACACATGTTCAAGCAATTAATTTTCTCATGAAAATGTCATACCATTTAATTCATAGTTATGAGCCAAATATTTGTGCAGTCGTTTGTAATGAATATATGCATAATCACAGATTGCCATATTTTCTTTGTACTCATGCGATTTAAAGGGACAGAATCAGGGCTCAGCATACTTCACACTATTTAATGCTCAATTCTTTTTGTTGGTTCTCAATAACTTTTTGTTGGATGAATAAATAAATTACCAGTTTGGCAGACTTTTAATCAAATTCTATGAGTTTAGGTTTTGGTTATTCTTACTGGACTGATTATATTTTTAACATGATTAACTGTGTGTGATGTTTTGAAAGTATTTTGTTGCTAATGAATACAACAAAAAATTATTATGGATATATGTGAGCAATAGATGGCATGAAAACCAATTTATACACATTGAGTTGTAAATACCTCTAATACATTATTTCCAGTAGCAAGTAAAATAAATTAGGTTCAAGCCGGTTTCAAGATACAGTGGGTAAGGTCCTTGCCTGGCATGTGGTTGACACAGATCCATCCCCAACATTACATATGGTCCTCTAAGCCCTGTCAGGAGTAATGCCTGAGCAAAGAACTGAAGCAAGCCTTGAGCGCTACTGCGAGTGACCCCAAATAAACAAAACAAACAAAACAAAGAATGCAAAGAATGTCCACCAGTAACACAAGCTCTATGCATTGTTTCAGCAGAACTCTACTTTGCTCATTTCTTTTAGCTCTGCCTTCCTTCATGTTTTTTTTTAAGATTGATTTCATTTTTGGTTGCAAGGTGGTTGCCAATGCCAGCAGCAGCTGTAACAACATACCTTCTTATGTTCAGTGGGAGAGAGTAAGAAAGCATCCTTCACAACACATCTCTGTCAAGAATGATAGATTTACCTGGACTAGCTGAGATTAATCAAGACCTATACCTGGAGTGAAGAAAGAGTCAGTCATTTGGACTGTTTAGAAGTGAGAATCTAAATTAAATTAGGTTGAATGAAATTACATTGAATGAAATTAGGCTCTGTTCTGAAGGTGGAAGAGGAATGGATACTCTACAGGCTAATAACTCATACAATAGCACCCTGATTTTAAAAATTATTACTTTTTGTTTTTGAAAATTTTAAAAGCTAATTTTTGACAACATATTTGGGTTCACATCAAAATTGAGAGGAAGTTACAAAGATTTCCCATTTACTCCTTCCCCCACAAATCCATAGCCTCTCCCGCATGAATGTTACTATCGATGAAGCTTCGTTGATGTACCATAATCATCTAATTGATGAGGTTTCATTGACATGACATAACCATCTAATAGTTTTTACATGCATAAAGTTCATAGTCCATAGTATATACATATTTATAGTTTATAGCCCATTAGAGCTCATTATTGTAATTTTACATCCTATTTTTCTGAACAAACATATGAAGACGTGTGTCTACCATTATGGTATCATACAAATCACACAGGGTAGTTTTACTGTCCTAAAGCTTTTCTTTCTTTTTTAAAATATTTTTATATTTTTGTTTCTTGTTTTCATTTTTGGGCCACTTCCCAAGTTCACACTATAATGCCCAAAAGGAGAGAGGAAAAAGAGAGAAGGTGCTATAAACGGGGGATGCCTAGATCACCCTTGGCCCCAGTGTTCAGGGAGAAGGAAAGAAACAAAGTGAAGGGGAAAAGGAGAAGAGATAGATGAGAAGCAACAGGGGTAGGGGTCAAGGGAACTCAGATACATGGGTGGTGTCAAGGAATGATAGAGCTAAATGATAGAGAATGATACAGAGAGAGAGGGAGAGAGGTGAGGGAGAGAGAAAGAGAGAAGAAAAGTGGTGAGAGCAGAGATATTGGTGGTGAGAAATGTACACTGGTGAAGAAACAGGTGTTGGAACATAGTATGACTGAAACCAAACATGAGCAACTTGGTAACTGTATCACACTGTGATTTAATTTTAAAAAATCAAAGACTAAGTTATCTATTCAGACAAAAACAGACTGGAAGAGTGTTGGGGATGGACTGAGCTATCAGGGCGAGCCCATGTAGACTGTACTACAGACAAGAACATTTTCCCCCTTCACGCTGCCTTCAGAAAATAATTTCAGTATATTGAAAGGGGCAGTGTTCCTTTTCTCAAAGAAGCCTGCCTGGTCTTTGACATGCAGATCTCAGGTGCTAGCCAGGCCTGATTTTTAACATTTAGATTCCTGGCTCTGGCCCAGCATAGTCTTTGGGATGTAGATTTCAGGTGCTGCCTAGTTTGTAATTGACATGTAGATTTCATGGGGCAGCTCAGCCTTGTCTTTGGGATTTAAATCCAAGTGCTTTTAGCCCAAGAAAGGTTTCAGTTTTGGTTTTATATCTTCTTTCCAGAGGCCAAGATTACTGTACTGCAGATGCAAGGAAATAATGCAGATTCTACCACCTCAATGTTCTTCCTGTAATTTCTTTTGATGCCTTTGGTGATGTCACTGTATTGCACCCCTTAAAGGTACCATGATCAATAAAAGGAGATCACGAGGCTATCTTTGTCAAGAGTCAGAGAGAACCTTGGCCCTCCATGAAATACATTTCTTCTGCGTTCCTTGTCTTAGCACCTCTGACCGCACGAACGTTCACGCAACAGAAGAGGCATGAGAAAAATGCTTTTTAGTCAACTCTGCAGACACCTAGATCTTGGGCTGAGAGAAAAAAAAAATCTGTTGTTTAAAAAATAGCACTATTAGGGGCTGGAGCAATAGCACAGCAGGTAGGGCGTTTGCCTTGCACGCGGTCGACCCAGGTTCGATTTCCAGAATCCCATATGGTCTCCTGAGCATCGCCAGGAGTAATTCCTGACTGCAAAGCCAGGAGGTAACCCCTGTGCATTGCCGGGTGTGACCCAAAAAATCACTGTCGCATTGTCAACCCATTGTTTATCAATTTGCTCGAGCGGGCACCAGTAATATCTCCATTGTGAGATTTGTTGTGACTGTTTTTGACATATAGAATACGCCACGGGGAGCTTGCCAGGCTCTGCTGTGCAGGTGGGATACTCTTGGTAGCTTGCCGGGCTCTCCGAGACGGATGGAGGAATCGAACCCGGGTCGGCCTCATGCAAGGCAAATGCCCTACCCGTTATGCTATAAATGGGGGATGCCTAGATCACCTTTGGTCCCAGTGTTTAGGGAGAAGAAAAGAAACAAAGTGAAGGGGAAAAGGAGAAGAGATAGATGAGAAGCAACAGGGTAGGGGTCAAGGGAACTCAGATACATGGGTGGTGTCAAGGAATGATAGAGCTAAATATTCAAACCATAGAGTCAACAGCACTGAAATTGTGAGGCCTAAATTTTAGTAACAAGATATAAAAGGTGCCTGTCAAGATGGCAGACTGGGGCTGGGGTGGAAGGTGGAGTAGAAGAGGGAATCTGGGAACACTGATGGAGAGAAGTTGACACTGGTCATAGGGTTAGTGATGGAACAATGTTTGTCAAAAACCCAACTCCGAATAACTTTGTAATTCATGGTGCTTTATCAAAATAAAATTTGGGAAAGAAAAAATGAATAAAGTGGAGATAAAATTTACAGATCTTGAGCATACAGTTTGACAAATACAGACACACCCTAATTAACATATTTTTCCCATCACCCCCAAAGAACCTTCCTTCCTTCTTCACTGCAGTACTTCATCTTCTCACAGCTACTCTCTTAATTTTGTATGTGTATGTTTGGGCTAAACCCAGTGGTGCTCAGGGCTTACTCCTGGCAGAGCTTAGGGGACTCTATGTGGTACCAGGGATTTAACTGGGTTGGCATTGTGCAAGGCAGTGCCTTAACTAACCTGTTATACTATTGCTCCTGCTCCTGCTCTCCTAATTTTTATTACTATAGGTTCATTCTGCTTATTCTCAAACTTCATATGGTTATTCAGCATCTACTGCTTGGCTGAATTTTTTTATTTGTTGTTCACAAACTATTTTGAGATGCACCAATGCTGTGTTAATTAGCTGCTACGTATTTATCATTGTCAATAATATTTAATTATATGGATATTGGTATATTTGTTCACCAGCTGATGCATATTTAGATAATTTCTAATTAGGGTCTACTATGAATTATTATACTTTGAATTATTTCAAATTTATTTTTGGAGAAGTAGACATAGTAAGAAAAGGATAGCTGGGTTAGTGATTTTTAATTATTTTTGAGAAGGAAGATAGAAACAAGAAATACAGTTGAAAGACTGAGGGTAGAGGAATGATAGAAAGTGAAACAACGGAGTTTTATTTGAAAAAGATAAATCAAGGGAAAATTAATTTAAAAGAACAAAGAGAAGAATTAAAATGGTCAAGAGTAGGTAGAGGCAACAAATAATTAAATAGACATAAGAAAAATCTATTAAATTAGACTCAGTAAGAGAGACCCATTAAGCTTTGGTTTTTAATCATGTTCTTACAGGATTCCTGAAATGAAGACAAACTTTTGCGCATTAGAGCCATAGGCCCCTCACACGTGTTCCTCATGTTCGAATGTCTTACATGAATATTTTCTACAAGCAACATTTCTTTCTCTTGCCTGCCACTGCAGAAACTTGTTCAAAGCAGCTTTGATCAGAGAAGCATACTCAGGGCAGTCTGTCCGGAAGCCAGGAGACTATTTAATTTAACAATCAGTGCCACTTTGTCTCCCCTGTTTCTTTAATTGAAGCAGAAGCTAAATCTAGGACACAGCTTAGTGGGGTATTGGCTATGGCATGGTCACGTGGAGACTAGATTCGAAGTGAGAATAGGATGCTGAACAGCAGAGAGGCAGAATGGCTCACACGTGTGTGTCTGTGTGTGTGTCTGTGTGTCTGTGTGTTTGGTGGGAGAGAATGAGTGAACGAGCTAGAGAGAGAGAGAGAGAGAGAGAGAGAGAGAGAGAGAGAGAGAGAGATTGCCAGGAATCTCCACTGTCAGGCCTGCCAGACTAAAATGTCTGGATGGTCTATGAGGGAAAGAAATAACTGAATCCATATTTGCAGTATTATTTGGTTATATATTTGATTATGTGAATGTTTTGCAGTTAAATTTGAATATCTTCCACAAGAGGTGGAGGAAATCAAGTGAAGGAAAGGAGATCCAAGATGTCTGGCATAATTTTCCTCTTAAAGGGGTTATGCAGGCCAGAGTTGAAAGACTTTTTAAAATATTTAATTTGATTTATTTTTAGTAAGAACAGCATCATATATACTGAAACTTATTTAGAAAGATGTGAGGGGAGAGGAAGAGGAGAAATGTGTTCAAGAGCATGAGATGTTCACAGGCAGCAAAGAAACAGAACAAGCATGTGATCAAGAGAGAACATGGGCTTATTTTTTGTTCCTTAATTTTTCACAGGGATGTTGTTGACATTTTTTTACTTAGAATTTTTTTTTCCTCTGGAAACCAGAGGAGAGACACAAGATGATAAGATAAGAGAAGAAAGAGGGATAAGGAAATAGATAAAGTTTGTGAAAACATTACTGATGGAGTTTTGTGGTGTTTTATAGCAATCTTTTCTCCCACCCACCCCTGAGTTTCAAACTGGCATGAAGTGAATTTGATGGATGGAAGCATGAAAGGAGGGAGGAGAATAGGGTGTGGTCATCCTCTCAGCTATTGAAAGGTGTCACTTGGAGGAGGGATATATTTGGTTAACAAATTGCAGGGAGACATAACCATGAGAAATATGGTAGGGTTTACAAAAATTCTGCTTGTAAAAGGGGGAACCATTTCTTAATGGGAGAGCTATTGGAATACAAATTAAAGTTGGAGACTCCATACTGATACTCGTGGAAGAGTGAAAAATGCTGTAGAAAGTCAAAGCATCATTATTAGTCAGCCCTTAAGGGAGAAGGTAGCGACTCCACCATTTAGACACACAAGGGCAATAATACAGATAACTGATCCCTTAGTGGCTGTAGATCACAAAATACAGGCTTGGAGTACCCTGGGGTTCAGATGAGATCACAGTATATACTAGGGTCCCTTGGGAAAGTGAAATATTCTACTTTCTTCCTCCAATCTCCAGAAGGTTATTTTTAGGGCTTTGCTGCTTACCTGATGTAAATAGCTTTGCCTATTTACAAGTTGGGAAAAAATCTCAAGTGACTCTCTGTAACTGAGAAATAGATGGTTGGTTTTAGGTGATGAGTTAGGGCAGACATTAACCTTTCAAGAAAACTGGTAGGCTTCCATCTTTTAAATATTAAAGGAATTCCTTGAAGGAATCAGACTTAAGTAGGAAGATTTCTACCTTTGGTGTCTGGGAGAAACTGGAATATGTGTGGGAGTGTGGAAATGAGTTGTTTTAGGGAAACCATTTTGATACAGAAAATGCAGTTTCATTTTCTGTGCTATTAATAGCATGAGAGTGGTAGTTGGGGGACTGCAATAATAATCAAGTCATCCTATTTTTGTTCAACCTATATTTGGGGGCCTTTTTTGTTTGTTTGCTTAATATGCTTAACTCTCTGAGGAATCATGTTGAAAACGAGGAAACCAAGACTCTAAGATATAAGGTTACCAATTAGGGTCTAGACTGTTTAGGATTAGAATCCAAATGTTCCTGACTCCAAAGCCTGTGCTTGTTTTACCATTAAGGTTTGTTTACCATTAAGGTAACAGGAGCTTCTGATCAGTTTTGATGTCTGTGTCTTGTTTTGTTCTCTCTTCCCTTCATGTTTAGATGACAAGATCAAATGCATACACATGCGCGCGCACACACCATACTTTGTGATGGTACTCGCTGGAGGTGACACATTTCAGTTGTGGCTCATATCCATTCTGGTTGTGGTGCTCACACTCATGCTCCCTTGGAGCTGCAGTACATATATTTTCATTGAGGTGCTCAGTGCCCTGAGCACTGCAAACTTTTCATTGTGGTGCTCACACAAACCAGGTTGCACTGGACTGAAGATAACACATTTTGTTGTGGCACCAGGTTTCTGAAACAGTGGGGCTTTCAGGACCTTGCTCAGCACACAACGGCAGCTTTAGGAATAGAAGTTTTGGCTGCCAGTTGACATTGTAGGCACTTTTTGCCACAGAGTAATCCTTCAGGCCTCTTGAACTCTGTACTTTTGTTAGGGTTCTTCCAGAAGTAACTCTCAGATGATTCGGAAGCAAGTCACTGATTCAGGAGATTATCCCAGGAAACACTGGTAGAAAAGTGGGGAGATAGGGCAGGAGAGACAGGCAATAAATAGTCTATTATTGAACAAATTGCCAGTCTGGAGGGCTGGGGTTCAGTCCTACAGGGGATCTTTGGAAAATGAGTTATCCTTCCTGAGGAGCAGGAAGTCTGGAGGAATAATACATCACTGTCTCCTGTGTGTCTTTGGTTGAAAGTTGCTGGTTTGCGAATGTGTCATTAATTCCTACCAGGTAAAGCTGGCTCAGGCTGCCAGGGAATGTCCTTAGCATGAGAAATGAAGGCGCTGGAAGTAGATGTCATGTTGGCATTCACAGAAGTGGAAAGGGTGAGGGGAAGCAGGAGTGTAGACATTTGGGAATGATAAACCTCTTCTGTGCCCAGAGTTCCTTAAATGGTCCTGATTGCCCGACTCTGCAGGCTCAAGGGAACCTCTCTGTACCTCCATTTGAAAGTATCAGGAAATGCAGGCACCATCTTGCCAAGGAAGAAGGCCACTGTGTTGTGCATAGAGGGAAATGCATTTTGTTTTTCTTGTTAAAGGCATTTCTCTTAGACTCATAATTGCTCAGAACCCCAGAGATGTGCTAACCATCTGTGAGAAGATACAAAAGCAAAGTATATGGAAGTTACTGGAGAGAATGGAAATAGAGGATATGCTGATTTTTCTAGTTGCAGTGATCCAGTCATTTATGCTGTATATCGCCCAATATTCTTCCAATTACTTTTTTAGCAATTAACAGGCATTGTTAAAATCTTATCTACAATTATATTTTAGTCTAACTTCTAGTTTCAAGTTTTTCCTGACTTTTTCCAAATAGACAAACCCTATGAGGGATTTGATATATCAAATAATACTAAATATTTTTAATGTTCTTTGAGGCACAATGATTTATAATATTGTCGATGATAGGGTTTCATGCGTACAAAATTCCAACATCATACCCTCTAACAGACTGTTCGCATCCCTCCACCATTCTTGCACTGTTCCGCTGAGTCCATCCTCACCTCCACCCCCATTGTGGTAAGCTCAATTCTATAGACCAGTTCTCAGGCTCGATTGCCTTTGCCCATTTGATATTCCCTTACTGTGTTTCTTTAAATCCACACAGGAGAGAAATGATTATCTGTATCTTGTCTGAAACACTTCATTCAGCATGATACACTCCAGACCCATCTGTGTGGCAAACTGCATGATTTTGTGTTTTGTTACAGCAAAGTAGAATTCTGCTGAGTATATGTACCACAGTTTCTTGATCCAGTCATCTGTTCTTGAGTACTTGCATTGTTTCCAGGTTTTAGCTATTGTGAATACTTCTGAAATGAACATAGGAGAACAAATGACTTTTGGGATCCTTGGGATCAATGCCAAGAATGGATTTGCTATTAAATGGAAGCTCAATTCTTAGTTTTTTGAGAGGTGTCCATAATGTTTTCCAAAGAACGTCATATCAGTTGACATTCCTACCAGCAGTGGATGAGGGTCCCTTTCCCCCCACATTTATGCCAATACAATAGCTGTTTTTGTTTGCTTCCCCCCTTTTTTAATGTATATACATTTATACATATTTTCAGATATATATACCAAAGCTAACATCACCCAAACTTTTACAACATGTTAGTGATATCCTATAGAATGTTTTTTAAAAAAATTGAATCACCAAGTTACAAAGATATTTATGATTGAATTTCAGAGATATATTGTTTGAACACCAATCCCTTCGTCAGTGCCCACTACCCTACACCGATGTTCCTAGTTTCCCTCCTACTCCCCAGTCTGCCTCATTGGCAGGCACTTTCCCCCTCCCCCATTGTCTTAGTGTTCCCTTCCCTAAATTATCTCCCTCCCCCGACCCCAATGTCAAGCTTCCTACTGAAAAACAGTTCTCCTGATCTTCGTTTATATTGCCATTGGGCACTTGATATTCCCCTATGACATTTCTCTACATCTCACATATAAGATATACTCTGAGTCTGTTCCTTTCCCTCTGGCTGATTTCCCTAAGGAGCAATAGCACAGTGATTAGGGCATTTGCCTTGCACGCAGCTGACCTGAGTTCGATTCCTCTGTCCCTCTCGGAGAGCCTGGCAAGCTACCAAGAGTATCCAACCCACACAGCAGAGCCTGGCAAGCTCCCAGTGGCGTATTCGATATGCCAAAGACAGTAACAACAGGTCTCACAATGGAGACGTTACTAGTACCCGCTCGAGCAAATCGATGAACAACTGGATGACAGTGCTACAGTGCAGTGCAGATACTCTCCAGATGCATCCACATTGCAGCAAATTGCATGACTTTATCTTTACTTAAGGCTACATAGCATTCCATTGTGTATATGTGCCATAGTTCTTTATATAGTTTCATCTGTTCATGGGAATTTGGGTTGTTTCCATATTTTGGCTATTATATATAGTGCTGTAACAAACAGGAGTACAGAGTTCATTTCTACATTGTGCTTTGGAGTCCTTGGGGTATATTCTCAGGATTTGAGTTGCTGATTCATATGAAAATTCAATTCCTGGTTATTTGAGCCATGTCCATAATGTCTTCTAAAAGGGCTGGACAAGTTGACATTCCCACCAACAGTGAATGAGGGTCCCTTTTCCTCCACATCCTTGTTTCCTCCACTTCCAGTGGTTGCTTTTGTCATTTTTGATGATTGTCAGTCTCATTGGTGTGAGGTTATATCTTATTGGTGTTTTGATTTGCATTTCCCTGATGATTCATGACAGAGTATTTTCTTATTCTTTCTGATCATTTCTATTTTATCTTTGACTGCATTTTTAATAGGATTGGATGTTTTTGTCACAGAGTTCTACTTTATATATTCTTCTTTATATATTTTGGATATTAACTCTTTTCAGATGAGTAGTGAGCAAATAATTTCTCCCAGTCTGTGAACTGTCTTCGCATTCTGGTCATTATTTCCTTTGAGGTGCAGAAACTTTATAGTTTAATGTAGTCCCATTTGTTTCTACTTGTATGGCCAGTGGCATTTCATCCTTAAAGATGCCTTTAGTTTCAATGTCATGGAGAGTTCTGCGTGTATTTTCTTCTATGTACCTTATGGATAAACATCTGATATCTAGTCTTTAATCCATTTTTTATTTGACTTTTGTGCACAGTATTAGAAACAGGCCTCGGTTCATTATCTTTGCCTGTGACTCACCATTTTTTCCTACTACCATTTATTGAAGAGGCTTTCCTTGCTCCAATTCATATTTTTTGCAAGTTAATTTTTATCAAAGATTAACTGATAATATACTTAAGAGTCTATCTCTGGGTTATCTTTTCTATTCCATTGATCTGAGGGTCTGTTCTTATTCCAGTACCATACTATTTTAATTAATACTGCTTTGTAGTATAGTTTGAAGATGGGGTAGGTAATGCCTCCCATCTTCTTTTTACCACTGATTGCTTTAGCTATTGGGAGGGGGTGTTATTGTTTCATATCTATTTCAGGAATGTTTGATCTATTTCTTTGAAAATTGTCATGGGTATCCTTATAAGATTTGCACTGAATCTAAATAATACTTTGGAGTGTTTTTGTTCTTTGTGATGTGTGCCAGTCTCCCTGGTGTGAGTTGACATCTTGTTCTGATTTGCATTTCCCTATTGATAAGGGATACGAAGCACTTTTTTCATATACCTATTAGCCATCTGTATGGCTTATTTGAGGAAGTTTCTCTTTATCATATATTTTTTATAAGTCTGCTTGCCATTTTTCCATAGATGCTGAACCAGACCACATTCCCACAAATAGTGAATGAGGGTTCCTTTCACATCACAGCCCCAATAACACTGGTTGTTTCGGGTTTGGTTTTTTTTCTGTTTTTTATTGAGACACTGTGATCTACATTGCTGTTAATGACAGTTTCATGCATACAATGTTATACCACCACTGTACCCCCATACTAGAGGGCCAGCTTTCCTCCCCTCCCTCACACCTCCCATCACCCCCCTTCATAAATTCAGTTCCATAGGCAAATCTTCAGGTTCTGTTGCCTTTGGCCATTTGCTAACCCCTAAGTTTGTTTTCAGTCTCTTTGATAAATGCCATTCTCACTAACATGTGATGATAGCTCCTTGTTTTGATTTGTATTTCCCTACCTAATAAAGAGACTATAGATGTTTAATATGAACAGGAGATTTGAAACCTGATGTATGTTTTTCCTCTAATATGTAAAGGGATGTTTTACTTATTTAAATTTTTTTAAAAAAATATTGTATTTATGGTAATTGTTCAGGGAAGGCATCTGAAGCATGTGATAAAGACAAGACTGGGGCATGTGAGGCCCTAGCTCCTTGCTAGGCTGCTTAAATGACGTTTCAGTTGGAGGAAAAATGAAATACAAACCCTCCTGGGTTCCTGCTTGTTCTGGATATCATCACTCACCTTTTGAACCAGAAAATTTTCACCACTAGCAATGTTGAGTGAGGGATAGAGGGAAGGGCTTTGCTTCATAAGGACTAAGGGCCTGCAAGTATTAATGGAACATTTTATCTCACAGGGATTGTGACCAACACAAGTCTCTCCATTGGGGAGTGAATTATCTCAGAACATCATTCTCCTAATTAGAAGCACCAAAGAAGTAGCCCTCATGAGAGGACGTTATGGAACATAGTTACCCAGAGAATTACACACACATCACTTCTTCCTGCTGCCTACCAGAGAATTATGTAAGTGAACATATCAGGATGACTCCAGGGAATTAGGCACAAGTGGTCTTGACAAGTTTTCAGGCAACACAGACAGGAAGCTTCCTCTCACCCAACTGGGAATCAGAGGGTAATAGAGCTATTCATTTTCGTTTAGGCTTTTGGGACACACCTGGCTGTGCTTAGGGCTTAATCCTGGCTTATGCTCAGGGATCACTTCTGGTGGTGCTCACAAGACCATATAGAATGCTGGAAATTAAACCCAGGTTGGCCGCAGGCAACATGAACACCTTACCCATTGTAGTATCGCTCATGTTTCCTAAATGTTATTCTTGAAAGTTTAAAAATACATAGCCCTTTTACTGAGATATAACTGACATAATATTGTATTAGTTTCAGGTAGACAGCATAATGATTTGATATTTGTACATACTACAGAACAGTCACCACATGAAGTCTAGCATCTGTCTCCACACATGGTAGTTCACAACTTTTTTCTTGTGATGAGAACTTTTAATATCTACTCTCTTTAGAACTTTCAAATATGCAATATGGTATTATTAACTATAGTAATCATGCTATTCATTATGTCACAATGACTTATTAATTTTCTAATTGAAAAAATGCAGTTAGAAACACATACTATTATTTCTACTTTTAGATAGATATTTTTCAGAAATACTTGTAAACTCATTTAAAGATAAGTGTGCAACAACACCAGCCAAGAGCTGGTATACATAGTTTCTAGAATGAGAACAACAACCTTTCATAAACAAGTACAAATTCCTGACACCTATCAGATTCTGGAAATAGAAAAATCTATAGTGGACAGCAAGCACTGAAACATGTATCCTCTCCTTACTATTATATATCAACAATTAAAGAATTTCTGTGATTAACACACTGGTTGGCTAAAATTCAAAGTTAACTCTCCTCTTAAATTTATTAAATATCCATTGTGAATTATTTTAATGGAGTATAAAATAACTTTTAGAAATACAGAATTGTGCTTCCAGACAGATAGTCTCTCAAATGCTAAAGATGTATTTATTATGTGATTAGCTTTTCATGCCCCAAGCCTGACGTGTGCAGCTCTTGTATTCTGAAAATATGTTTTACCATTTCTTTAACTGATAAATGCCTACCCATCCTTCAAAATTCAAAAAAAAGATAAGTGCACAAGATGGGATTTATAACACTTTTCAATAATAATGATAGTAATAATAACAATAATAGTAAATAGCCTTAAAGTCCATCAGTGGGGGACTGGTTAAATGTATGTATGGTTAAGGCCTAGTATGAAATTATATGTCTTGGTTAGAAAACACAATATAACTCTTGATAAGCTAACATGGAGTTATCTCTGGGGAATATATTTTGGTGCAAAAAGCAAATTGCACAACAATATGGACAATGTGATACTTCTGCAAAACAAAGCAAACAAACACAAATCATATGCACACATATTTACATGCATAAAAAATCACAGAGCCCTGGAGGAAGCAGTGCCTTAGAGCTCCTGCCTTGCAAGCATATGCTCATAAATTTAAATTCCTAGTGTCTCACAGGAGCCAAGCATGATCCCAGCATCTTCGCAGTCTGTGATTCCTGGTGCCACCAGTAAGTTTTGGCTGCGATGCAACCAGGTATGGCGTAAGTTTCATGAAACGGGATGCAACCCCCAGCAAAGCACAATAACTTAAAAGATATGTGAGTGACACAGTCAGGAAGTGCAACTTCAGGGAGCATTATAACCATAACCTATGAACCTTAGAGTGTATCAACATGTGTGCAAACACCACAAGTAGGTGAGTGTAATCATCGGTAAGCCCCATAAACCACACAAGCACCAAATACCACAGCTGAAAATGTGCAAGCACCACAGTCAGGGTTTGTACAACCCCAGGCCGTGGCAACTGTGTTAACAATAACAGCAATAAAGGGAAGGGGGCAGAATTAAAATGTGAATAAAATATGATATCAAAATTGTACTACCACTTTTTTAAAAACAGAGAAGTCACGGAAAGATATGTTGATTCTTTGTGGGGGGATGCAGCTACATCTCTTGATGCTCAGGGCTCACGCTTAGTCTGTGCTCAGGGCTCACTTTTGGCAGTGCTCAGTGGACCCTATGGGGTTCCAGGAATTGATCCCTCGACCCCAGGTTGGCCACATGCAAGGCAAGTGGTCCTACCCACTGTAATAGTGCTCTAACCCCGATAAATCAATTTTTTTTTTTTGCTTTTTGGGTCACACCTGGAAATGCTCAGAGGCTACTTTTGGCTCTGCACTCGAGAATTATTCCTGCTGCTACTTGTGGGACCATATGAAATGTCAGGGATCGAACCTGGGTTGGCCACATGGCAAATGCTCCAGCCCCCATTGATACATCAATTCTTAACATTAGATGCTTAATGAAGATGGGAGAATAGGTGGAATTTTTGTTTGGTCATATCCAGCCATGGGCTACTTCTGGCTAAGTGCTTGGGGGTTGATCTGAGAATACCATGTCGTCCCAGGGATTGAATCCTGGCCTCCTGCATGCACAGCATGCACTCAGCCTGTTGCATTATCTCTTGGGATTTTCTAGGTTTTAAGACACGATTTAGGACTTGGTAGGACATCTCAGTGACTAATGCCTGCCTTTGCCTGATGCAGGCTGGATCCTTTGTGCCAACTGCTCTATTGTTTGTGCCTAGTAGTTATACTGTCTGTGACCCCTGGCACAAGTGACTTATAGCCATAGTGTAGTCAGGTGCATTTGAGAATCACAATTGAAAAAGAGATGTGATCCCCAGCAAGCCCAACAACTGAAAATAGCAGTGTAATCTGCGAGCACCACAGCAGGATCACCACAGGGACATCTCCTCCCTCCCACCCCAGGAAGCACTACAGCCAGAATGTACAAGAGCACCACAACTAAAGGAGTGCAGTCCCCAGTAAGCAAGTGTAACCCCGTATCAAAAGAGATGGTGACCCTAGCAAGCACTGAGGCCACGTGTGTGAACACCACAACTAAAGTGTGTGAGCTAGGCACATGTGTGACCCCAACCACCTCCCCCAGTTATCACAAAAGCAACAGCAACCAGGGAAAGGGAAGGAGAAGCAAAATCAAAATACAAAATATATACACTTTGTAATTTGACTCTTTATTTCTACCACATGCATTAATGATTTCTCCCCCCCACCCACCCCACAATGGGAAAAGCGAACCTGTAAAACTGCCCAAATAAGTTTCTTTTGCCTCACATGAACCTCAGTCTCCACTCTACCTGCAGCCTCTTCAGTTATATTTCCCACCACCACCCTCTCATGCACACCCACACCTGCACTGCATCATGAGCATCAGGAGACATATGAAAAAGGGGCCAGTAAACAAAGGCACAAGTTTAATAAAGTGACAGGACACTTCCCTCTAGACAACATATATGTGTTACTCAAGAGGACCATGTAACATTTTACAGATGTTACCCAAGTCAATCACAGTCATGATCACAGCATCAATTATAGATCTGAATTAGAAATAAGTAATTCTAGACTGAGGTCAGGACCTCAAAATCCCCTATTGGGATTAGCCAACAACTTACTAATTAGATGCAAATCCCTCTATTTCAACTCTATTTCAATCCTTTGTACCTGACTCAAAAATATGTTATTTTTCACACAAATCATGTTACTTTCTTGCTCAGAATTCTTCGAGGATTAAACATTGTCTATACCTTTAGAGTTCAAATATGTGTTCACTCAATTCTATTATTAGGGCTCTATTTTGGATTTTAAGAGACTGGAATGATACAGCTCCTGAAGAAGGAAAACATATTAGGAAAATATTACCCTTACTGCAGACAAAGAGTTAACATGGAATGTCTTACTTCTTATCCTTTGAAAGGTTTGTTTATAAGGTTGCCCTTGGCTCGAGTCTGGGAACTTGGATTTTGGTAGAGTTCCCACCATTTCCAGAACTGATAAGAGTGGGTCTTCGTGCCTGGATTGTTTGTGTAAAACACGTGGTTTGTGCTGAAAGTGTGCTTTTTCTTCAGTGAGGCTGGAATGTGGAATATTCCAGGAATGTGGAATGTGGAATATGCCAGCCAGGCATGCTTACTTGACCAGTCCCCAGTGAAATCCCTGGCCATGTAATTGTTACTGTGCTTCCATGGTTGCCACTATTTCACATGTGCTGTTACAACTATTTGTGACCCCGCTGGGAGGTCTCTAGGTCCCCCTACCATCTCCCTATGTGCCTTTTCCCTGTGCTGACTTGGCTCTGTGTGTTCACTGTGATGTATCCTGGGGAGGAATACAGCTATATACTGACTGAAATATGGAACTTGATGGGAAGGTGTTTATTGAGACCGTTAACACACCTTCAAACACTCTGAGAGCTTTTGTGACTTGACTTGAAAATTATTCTTAGTACTCTCCAAACACCTCCCTTTGATAACTGCAATTATATCCAGTTAAAGCAGAACTTGCTTTAAAAATACAGAAAGCTCGTCAGGAACTGGAGTCATAGTACAACAGGTAAAGTGCATGCCTTGCATACATCCAACCAGGGTTCCATCCCCAGCACCCCTTTTGATCCCCTGAACCACACCAAAAGTGATTCCTGAGCGTAGATCCAGGGAGAAAGTCCTGAGTAGTGAACTCCCCCAAACAAACAAAGAAGCAAACAACTCATCATTCTACAAATGTTCTAGACATTGAAATTTTCCCCCATATATGTCAGTTGACTTTGTTTAAATTGGAAATATCGGTGTTGTTGGAATTGTGTGCATGAGAAACCACCATTGGCAATATTGTAAATCACAGAACCTCAATCAAAAAAAACATTTTCATACAAATAAAATTAAAGTGTTGGAGACATAGTACAGTAGGTAGGGTGCTTGTTTTGCACATGACAGACATAGATTCCATTCCCTACAAGTCCCCCAGGAGTGATTTTTGAGGGCAGAGCCAGGAGTAAGTCTTAAGAACTGCCAAGTGTGGGCCCCAAACCAAAAATTAAAAATACAAGTATTTGGGGCTGGAGCGATAGCACAGCGGGTAGGGCGTTTGCCTTGCACATGGCCGACCTGGGTTCGATTCCCAGCATCCCATATGGTCCCCTGAGCACTGCCAGGGGTAATTCCTGAGTGCAGAGCCAGGAGTAACCCCTGTGCATTGCCGGGTGTGACCCAAAAAGAAAAAAAAAACAGTATTTGAGCTCAAAGGCTTGTGCAGCCCTTTTCTGATGTCAAGATCCCCAGTTCACTTTCTAAAAAGCACCATTTCCTTTTTTCCATCCCATCCAGTAAATTCCTGCACAGCCTTCAGGATTCATTTCCCATATCACCACCTTAGTGCAGCCTTTTTACTGCCCTACCAGGAAGTGGGATCTTCTAATCAAGTTACCTTAACTAGCACCATTTAGCCTTCTTTCTATTGAACACTGAGGTTCAGAACTAGGTGTATCTATCGACTAAGTCTCAGAGCATATACTAGTGCCTGATCCAAAGCAGATACCTGCAAATAACTTGCATTTAATAGTATGTGAATCACTAGTAATTTATTGGATTCGTAGCAGAAGTAGAATACATTTATGTTTTGGGAATTTTAAAAATTGTGGTATTCTGAGAAAAAATTAAGTGATACCCTGGTTTTGAAGCTTTCCAACAAATATGAAGCACTATATACTCTTTATTATTATTATTTAGTCATCATCATTGAGTATTTGTACTATTATAATAAAAATATAGATCTTGGCATTTTGAAATATTAAGATGAGAATCACTGTTTTAGTTTTTGCTATGGAAATAGTATTTTATCTTTTTAGGAACTGACCAAATATGATCACAGAGAAAGCAGGAAATTTGTATTACTGAAAAGCAAACCAGATAACAAGAAACTAGTATTTTCTAGTTTTGCTGTTCTCTTAAGGATCAGCAGAGACCTCCTACTTATCAAACATATTGGCCAGTTCTCTTCAAATGTTTTATAGCATCTGAACCTATTGCCTTCCAATTTCTTGAGGATTCCCCCTTCTCTGAAAATTTTTTGGGTACCATACCTGCTCATCTGCTTTCCAGTTCTACTGCCCATTTTTGCACTTTCTTTTCTTTTTTTTTTTCTTTTTGGATCACACCTGGCTATACACGGGGGTTACTCCTGGCTCATGGGCTCATGCATTCAGGGGACCATATGGGATGCTGGGAATCGAACCCGGGTTGGCCACGTGCAAGGCAAACGCCCTACCCGCTGTGCTATTGCTACAGCCCCCCCCCCCATTTTTGCACTTTCTTCTCTGATTTTCCTCCCCCAACCATCCCTTCAGTTTACCTTCAATATCATTCACATATATTCTAGTTTCCCTATTCCCTCCTTTGGAAAATAATAGAATTTGACAATCACCACCTAGTTATTATTGTGCCCATTCTAGAGATACAGAAGACATCACGAGGTTAAGCCTGGAATCGAAACTGAAATAGCCTGGCTCTAAAATTATGAATCTTGCCTGCTTCATCACTAGCATCTACAAAGTAGGACACTTGGGATTGTGGCTAAAAACCAATTGCAATAGAGTTCTGAGTCTAAAATAACTGGGAATAAGCTATCGTTTAATCCCCCAAGTCTGTACTCCTAAAAGAGACCACAATTTGCTCTGGAGTTGAAAGACCAAGCAACTGGAAAAAAACCTGGGTCATGCTACCTCAAACTAGCATCCCTTATGACTTTCCTGTCTCTAGTATTGATTCTACCATAATGGCAGAGGCTTCGCAGATAAGATATTTGAGCACCATGACTGTATCACTCCAATGTGACCTCTTGGTCCTCCATTTAACCTTAGAAAGATGTAAACATGAGAAGTACTTAAACTTGCACAGTGATAGACACAATGTCACTTTTTATGTGTGAAAGTATGTACAGAATGCAAAAACGCATTACAACCAGCCTGTAAGTTCCTGAAAAGTCAGACTAATGCTCTCCTACATCATTTATTTCAAGGTGCCCGCTAAGTAATCCTTCAATTATCATCTCTTAAATTCCATTGATTGGAATCAACCTTTTAGGATGAGCAAATCTGAATGTGATGGAAAACTTATTTCAAGGTTTAAGAAATATTTTCATCGCTTTTAAGGAACTTATTACATTCAAAAAGAACCAATTTAAATGCTCTTATATTGAACCAAAGTGAAAATAAAGAAAACCAATTTTGCAAAGTTTAAAAAAAAAAGTGAAGCTCTTAATAATAATTGTTTTTTAACTCCCAGTTGCTTAACTCAATATATTTTGTGTCTGAGTAAAACTTTTCTTTTCTCCTGGGAACTCCTTAACCAATCTCAAAGTTACACAATAATTGAAGCTGTTAACTACTCTGCCAAGTGCAGATCATCTGCCTGAGAGTTGAATCATATTTAAAAGCTCACTAATATTGCTCATAGTGCATAAACATTCATGCCTGGTGCAGAAAATTCCAGTATTTTCCCCCTCAAGTTCAAGTCACTGTCATCCTGTTGTTCATTGATTTGCTTGAGCGGGCACCAGTAACATCTCCATTGTGAGACTTGTTACTATTTTTGGCATATCGAATATGCCACAAGAAGCTTACCAGGCTCTGCCATGTGGGCAAGATGCTCTCAGTAGCTTGCCGAACTCTTTCCAAGAGGAACAGAGGAAATGAACCCGGGTCAGCCGCATGCAAGGCAAATGCCCCACCCTGATATGTCTCAGATATAGCATGTCTAGTCCAACTGTATACTTACAAAATTATTTCAGGGTATCTGTAATTTTATATTCTCTCTGAGAGAGCCTGGCAAGCTACCGAGAGTATCCTGCCCACATGGCAGAGCCTGGCAAGCTACCTGTGGCTTATTCGATATGCCAAAAACAGTAACAAGTCTCACAATTGAATTACTGGTGTCCGCTCGAGCAAATCAACGAGCAACGGGACAACAGTGCTACAGTGCTATCTGCATCATTGCATCTGCAAACACTGGCTCTTTCCTTGTGGTGGGACTCTGTAGGATTTGCAGCTTTCTTCTTCACACTTTGATGTATCCTTGAAAAAAATTTTAACAAAAAGAATTTCTCATTTTATAAAATCAATATATCATTACTTGATTTTAAAAAATGTACTTTCTGGTTTTACATTTAGTTCAGACAATACAGACCTACTGAACTTCTATTACATGCTAAAATGCAACGCTGAGGGCTGGAGTGATAGCACAGCGGGTAGAGCATTTGCCCTGCACGCAACCGACCCAGGTTCGATTCCCAGCATCCCATATGGTCCCCTGAGCACCGCCAGGGGTAATTCCTGAGTGCAGAGCCAGGAGTAACCCCTGTGCATCACCAGGTGTGACCCAAAAAAATAAAATAAAATAAAATAAAATGCAACGCTGAGTAAAATGGGGTCTATTCCCTTAAAGAACTATGAGCTCAGTTAGAGAGAGAAACATAAGCATAGACAAAAGCAGTATTCAGGAGGTTTACTCAGGGAACTATGGAAATGGTCTTGGGACTGGAGAAGAAATTCCTGTGTAAGAAAGAATCTGGGCATGGCATGAAAGACAAATAATAATTGATCAGATGGCTTAGATCAAGAAAGGCAGAGGACAATTGAAGCAAAGGCCTAGAGATAAGAAATAGTGGACTGTGTGGCTGGTAAACCTCACTGGGATAACTGATAAATAAAATGTTGGGCATAGTCAGTATGGAAAGACACTGGAGAGAAATCCAAAGACCTGCTCAAGGAAATCTTCCTTGTGTTGAAGGTGATTTTCATGAAGTGGGGAGAGGAGATATGGCTGCCTTAAAAGGTAGTCTACTATAGACCGAACACGATGGCCACTCAATACCTCTATTGCAAACTACAACACCCAAAAGGAGAGAGAACAAAAAGGAATGCCTGCCTCAGAAGTGGAGTGGGGTGGTGGCGGATGGGGTGGGGGTTGTGAGAGGGATATTGGGAACATTGGTGGAGGAGAATGGGCACTGGAGGAGGGATGGGTAAACGATCATTGTATGACTGAAATGCAAACACGAAAGTCCGTAAGTTTGTAACTACTGTACCTCATGGTAATTCACTAATAAAAAATTTTAAAAAAAGTAAAATGCTCGTGAAAGTTCATATAAAAAAGGGCAGTCTACTGCTTTCCCTTCTAACCATCATGGTCACCTGAAAAGTACCCGGAGGAGTTTAGGATCAAAAAAAGTTTGTCACAAACAACTGTATGGTACAGACCTTACATCTCACCAGTTCCACACAGCAGTCAATAAACTGTACCCAAGTTCCACTTGACCTATACTGCCTGAGGAATGATCCCAGTCATGGAGTTCTTGGGAAATGATGAAATTCAGGCTGGAGTGAGGAATTGCTCTTTGCAGGAAAAGGAGACCAGTCCTACCTACCTAGATTCTTCACAGGACAATTGCTTTCCCTCACAGAAAATAATTTCAGGATAGAAGTAACAAAACTTTTATTTGGAGAACTATGAAGTAAAGAGAGAGTAACATGTTCAAAAGCAAGCACAGGCTTCTCCCGAGGAGAAGAAAGTAGAGTACACATCTCAGGTGGAGATGCAGGCTACTTCTCCAGAATGTGGAGATGTGCACCGCTTTGGGTTTATAGGTTGTCTCTCCAAACTTCCCTCACACGGAATTTTCAATGTAGATAAGAGTCTGTTGCTAGGATGTTGTCAAGGAAAGAGCATTAAATTTTTTTGCCAAAATTGAACACAAGCGGCCAGAGATGAAATGAGTGTTATTTTTTTTTGTGGTCCACCTTTATGTTTTCATCACAGCCTATTGTTTCTATTGGCGCTTGTCCTCTCCAGAGGAGGCAGAGCAACCTTCTCTGGGGTGGTCCTGGAACCAGAGTCTTACTGGTCTCAGTTCCTGTGCCCACTTTATGGACTTTTAACTATTTTTAGGGCTAGTTACAGAGTAATCTGTTTAAATCACATCTTGGTTTCATTACTTCTCAAGAAATCTTTGCCAGCAAATCCCTCCCCCATGTATTTACCTCTTTCCCTAGCTACTTCCAATCAGCTATGCCACGCTATGGAGCTTGGCAGGAAATGAAGTACTGTGAAAAGGGTTTTAAAAAGACTGGGGCAGGGCTGGAGCGATAGCACAGCGGGTAGGGCGTTTGCCTTGCACGCGGCCGACCCGGGTTCTAATCCCAGCGTCCCATATGGTCCCCTGAGCACCGCCAGGGGTAATTCCTGAGTGAAGAGCCAGGAGTAACCCCTGTGCATCGCCGGGTGTGACCCAAAAACCAAAAAAAAAAAAAAAAAGACTGGGGCAATGGGAATATAAATTTATGGAACCACTATGGAAATCCATGGGGAGGTTTCTCAAAAATTAAAAATACAAGTACTGTATGATCAGATCAATCGATGAAAGTGATGTCGGTGGGCCCCATGGATGGCTCATGTGAAGTGGGGAGGAGAAAGACGGTCACTTTTTCTTGATCCACCTCTGCTACCCAGGAACCCAGGGTGACTGGGTTCTTGTCTCACCTCGCAGAAAGGAATTTCAGGAGTAGTCGAGCAGTGAAATTACCCCGTTTTTATTTGGAGGTTTTGAAGGGAAGGAGGGAGAGGAGGTGGGACAGTGGAGAGTAACGTCTCAGGAGAGAACATGGGCTTCTCCAAGGGTGGAGAGAGCCCCTACACATATTCCAGCATTAGACATAAAAGCATAAATGTACACATCTCAAGAGCGGAGATGCGGGCAACACATGTGCTCTGGCACCGCATGTGCTCTGCCACATGGACACAGGTAGCACATGGGCTCAGGCAGCATAAGCACGCATAACACACTGCAGGATTTTTTTCTTTTTGGGTTAAACCCAGCGATGCACAGGGGTTACTCCTGGCTTTGCACTCAGGAATTACTCCTGACAGTGCTCAGGGACTATTTGGGATGCTGGGAATCGAAACTGGATCAGCCTCCGCGTGCAAGGCAAACGCCGTACCCACTTTACTATCACTCCAGCCCCACACTGCAGGTTTTTTATATGATAGTCTACTTCTGTTCATCTACCCTTGCTACTTTCTTTACAGTGCTTTTGCTTGGTGGGTACCATGAAATTTACATCTGATGTTCTACATTTACTTCCATTTTCAAATTTAAAGCATGTACGTATAGACCTCAGTCTATGAGTCCACTTATATATTCCCCATTCCCCATTTCCCCATTTTGTTCTTTTCATTTATCGTTCTGAATCTGATTGCAGTTTCAATGCTTTATATAGCAGCTTATTTACAATCCCTTACAGAGCTGATGTAGAGCAACAAATGTCAGCTGTTGTCTTGTGTGTGAACAGTTTTATCACTTCCTCAAATCTTAGTGGTAAACTGGCAGGATAGAAGATTCTTGGTTGGAAGTTTTTTCATTCAGGACTTTGAATATCTCATTTCATTTTCTTGGTTGTAGAGTTTCATTTGAAAAATCCAATGTGAATCTTATGGGGATTCCCTTATATGTGAGTTTTTGCTTATATCTTGCTGCTTTTAGAAGTCTATTTCTCTCTTTTAGAAGTCTATTTGGCATTTTGATTACAGTGTGTATTGGTGTTCTTCTGCTTGGGTTTAGTTATTCTTTAGATTTCTTTGGGCTTTCAGGTCACTATACATGTGTTACTTCTCAGAATAGAGAAATTCTGTTATTATTTCTTCCGCCAAGCTATTATTGCTCCCGTTTCTCTCTTCTCCATCTGGAATTCATTTAATGAGAAGGCTGTTCCTTTTGACATTGTCCATATATCTGTTAAATTATTTTAATTTTAAAATATTTTTTCTGGGGTCAGTGAGATAGTATAGTGGCCTGGGTGCTTGCCTTGTAGTTGGCTGATACAAGTTCGATCCCCAGAAACTCATATAGTCCCCTGAGCCCTGCCAGGAGTGATCCCTGAGCACAGAGTCAGGAAAGTAAATAAATAATTAATTAAATGTTTATACGTTCTTTATTGATGATGTCATTATCTTGTATTCAAATTCACTAATTTGAGTTTTGACTTCTTCCATTCTGCTGTTGTATCTTATCACTGTATTTTTTTTTTTTTTTTTTTCTTTTTGGGTCACACCTGGCAATGCACAGGAGCTAATTCTGGCTCTGCACTCAGGAATCACCCCTGGCGGTGCTCAGGGGACCATATGGGATGCTGGGAATCGAACCCGGGTCAGCCGCGTGCAAGGCAAACGCCCTACCCGCTGTGCTATCGCTCCAGCCCCTTATCACTGTATTTTTAAAGCTCAACTACTATACTCTTTGCTCCTTTATTTTTGCTGAGTTTTCCCATCAATCTTTCTTTGAGCTTATTGATTGTCTCCTGCTGATTTCTTCAGTTCATTGACTATTCATAGTCTTCATTGACTATTCATAGTCTTATTGCTTTGGAGTCTTCCTTGGGCATTTTGTTGTTTTGTTTTGTTTTTTTTGCTTTTTAGGTCACACCCGGCGATGCACAGGGGTCAGTCCTGGCTCTGCACTCAGCAATTACTCCTGGCAGTGCTCGGGGAACCATATGGGATGCTGGGAATTAAGCCCGGGTGGGCCGCATGCAAGGCAAACACCCTATCTGCTGTGCTATCACTCCAGCACCTTCCTTGGGCATTTTAGAAAGTTCTAGTATGTTTGAAAGCCTTTATGGACTTTTGTGCCCATTCCATTGAAGTAACCAAGTTCCTCTATCTTTTTCACTGTACTTGGTATCCCATGAATGTTAGGAATGGTGATTTAAGAATGATCTAACCTAAGCAATTATCAGAGGTTCACATTTACAAGATTGAGCTGGCGCCTGTGGCTATAGGAGTTTATGTACATCTAGATGAGAGCTGGAATTTATGGTCACAAGTGCTCCCTAGCTGCTATTCTAGCTGTCCTGGACTTTGGCACAATGTTCAAAGTTGCTGGTGTCTTGTAGCTAGATGGAGTCACAGTCTGACTGGCCTGGGTAGCAACTGGTAATTGTGAACACAAGTACTCATTAAAGGCTATTAAGCAAGCTGAGCTTCATAGCTCCTGGTTGATTTGAGTTTCCCAGACCAGCTTTGGGATGGCTGTTCCCAGCTGTGGCCTCGGGTATCAATACATATTTCTGCTGGCTATACCAGCACCCAGTCATTTTATCTATCAGTGGGTACAAGCATAAAACTGCACTGCTAGGGGCGGGAGAGATAGTAGAGAGGATAAAGCACTTGCCTTGCATGCTGCCAACACTCATTCAATCCCCGTCATCACATATTGCCCCCTGAGCACTGCGAGGATTCCTAAGTGCATAATCAGGAGTAATTCCTGAGCATCTCTGGGTGTGGCTCCCAGAACAAAATTAAATCAAAATGAAAAACAAAACAAAGGGGCTGGAGCGATAGCACAGCGGGTAGGGCGTTTGCCTTGCACGCGGCCGACCCGGGTTCGATCCCCGGCATCCCATATGGTCCCCCAAGCACTGCCAGGAGTAATTCCTGAGTGCAAAGCCAGGAGTAACCCCTGAGCATCGCTGGGTGTGACCCAAAAAGCAAAAAAAAAAAACAAAAAAAAAAAAAAAAAAAAAGAAAAACAAAACAAAAAACTTGCACTTCCAGGGGGCTGGAGTGATAGCACAGCAGGTAGGGCGTTTGCTTTGCACGCGGTTGACCCGGGTTCGATTCCCAGCATCCCATATGGTCCCCTGAGCACCGCCAGGAATAATTCCTGAGTGCAGAGCCAGGAGTAACTCCTGTGCATCGCCGGGTGTGACCCAAAAAGCAAAAAAAGAAAACAAAAAACAAAACAAAAAAAACCTTGCACTTCCATAAAACATAAATGTTCAAATCCCTCTGCTTCAGTTGGAGTTTTATGGCTGCTTTCCCACCCTCTAGCTACTTCCCTTGGTTTTGAGTTGGATGTATCTGCAGCCCTATTGGGTGGGGCTCATCTCTCAGAGAGTTGTTTCTAGTCGCAGCCTGGGGAAACGGCTTCCTGCTTCCACATCACTCAGACTTTCTTCCTCAGAGGGTGCTGGCACAGAGTTAAACTGCTGTAAAACTTTGTTCTCAGCACCTCCTACCCCTTTATGGTGGACATTTTAGTCAGACAGGCTTGCCAGAACCCTTTTCTATTTCAGTCATTGCTTTACCTCTGCCTTCACTGAGGAAGTGCTCCTTATCTCTGGACCTATGACAAGTATCTTTGAGATGGTGGTTGTGTTCTTCAGCAGATTTTCTCAGTCAAGCCTCTCTCGGGAATCTAAGTTTAATTCAGGTTTTATGCATTCTTTGCATTGCTGCTATGGGAGAACTCTTAGATCTTACATCTTAACCTTGTCCTCTTATGTGTAATTTATTGAGGAAACTTTTGAATGACATCAATTTATACTCCTGTCAGTGGTACACAATTGTTTCTTTTATGCTACACTTTTGCCAGCACTTGTTTCTTAGTTTTAGCAATTGCACTTGTCTTTTCTGAAAACCATTATTTTAATATTTCTCATTTTGTATTTTCCTCATAATGTAATATTTTAGTTAAAAAGTCTTAAACAATTTACAACATAAATTTATGATATAATTCTCAGATCAGCTCTATTTCCATCCTTTATCAGATCTTTGGTTATCTTACGTAGGGGCAAAAAAATGAAAGGGTAACTCTACTTAGGATAATAGACCAAAAGAATGAATAAAGTAATTCATAATTTGGTAACTGGAGTAAATTATCGTGACAGTCTGTTACATACCTATTTCCCCTAATGGAATCTGCAAGATAAAATTTTTTTTCTAATTGCATATACCAAACCTTGCTTCCTGTCTCCATTCTGCTTCCTCCCCCTCTGATGATGTCAAAATGTGTTGAGAACAGGAAATTAAAACTTTTATTAAAATTTTAGGGAGAAAAACAACATCTATTTATAGTTTTACCATACATGTTTATGTGCTTAAATATTGCCCTCTCAGTTCCGATCTTCTGTTTCTAAACCAAAAATTTTAAATAAAGAAGCATTTAGTGCCCGCCAATTTATGTGCTCACTAGAATGCTTCAGGCATATTTTTATTCAGTCTTCATAACTGTCTATTTTACAAATGATGAACTAGAGCACAGAGAGGTGAATTTGTTCCAACATCATCCACTTAATGAGTATCAGAAGTAGGATTTGAACACACATTTTTGTTTCTCTGAATCCTAGAGATTTAGAAATGACTGCCAAGTCATTTGACTTTTGCAAGATAATAGCAGTAGTTACAGGGTTGTTTTTCAATAATTATTCTTCAGTTCTCTACTTTGCATCTTTTAAAATCTACTGTGTAATCACAAAAAGGGGGCATGTGGCAGAGGTGCTCCATGTGTCCTCCGCCACCCCTGTTCAGTAGTCTCACACTGCTTTCCCACCCCAGGGAGGTTGATGACGATGATGAGGCAGGCTATGATGAGGACCAAGCCGGTTGCTGATTAGTTACCATTTATTCAATCTTTTGTCTCCCTCATCTCTTGCACTCTTCCTTCCTAGCTCCTCATTCCTCCATCCCCACTCTCTGGATCCTCCTCTCTTTCTCTCTCTCTCTGGATTCTGCTCTACACTAGTCTCTTCCCCTACTTGTCTTTCTCCACCTTGCCCTCTGGGCCACACCCAGTCTGGTAGCAAAATCAACATAAGAAAGCACAGGAGATACCACCTAGAGGTATTCCAAAGCCCTTCCTGACTGCCTGAAGGCAAACTACCTCTTAAGGTGTTTTTCTCTTTTCCTCAGTCTAAGAACTCCATCAACATCTTAATACTAGTTATTTTTGTATGGACACAGTAAGAGATACATTGAGGCTTGTAGGGCAGCTCTCCAGGGAACATCTTGCCACAGACTCAGACTACAGCACTCAGGCCAGATTAATTATTCCTAACCCTAGCAGGGTCCAAATCTAGTTATTACTTTTTGGATCATGACAGCATTTGTCCATGACCAAGCTCTTAATTTATAGTTAACCATTAGGCGCTTTGGCCAGGCCCATCTCGATGCCAGGGTAGCACACAACTCACCACTTGCCCTGGGTCCGTCCCATCCCTCATCAGGACCCTGCTTTTGGGGGTGCTAGGAAGTAAGGGCAGCTGAGGCTTAGGTCAAGAGAATAGATGCCCAGGAGGAAAATATCATGTAGAGTCAAATGACTCCCAGGTTACAAAAGCATAGCATTTGCTCCAAGTCTTCCTGTGCCCATACAAAAGGACATGGCTCTGAATAAACTATGCAAAGGACTCAAGGAGAAGAGAAAAACAATATTTACAAGTCAACAGAACACAAAGAAAGAAGTTACAAATAAACACAGAGGAATGGGAGCACTGTGATGGGAGTAACCCAATAAACCTAAACTACCTGAAGCTATGTTATCCTACAATCTACCAGATAACTAATTTTCAGTTTTAATAATTCTCTTTATGTAGCTTACTCCCAAATCATCTGTTGGTAGTCTTATCAACTCCTTTAAACTCCCTTAAATACTAATAGAAAAATGTCAAACTGAATGTTGTTAAATGGATATCAAGAGACAAAATTGTAAAGCAGTTAAGTGCTAAGGCTGTGGATGTGAACTTCAAGGTTCAAATTAAACTTCTTCCACTTGCCAGCTGAATAATTGGAGCAAGTTTCTCAAATTCCCTGTGTCTGCACCCTCATTTATAGAAAGAGAAAAAAATCTAGATGCTTCATTTCTGGAACTGATCTCTTGGACCTTACACTAAAATATTTTTCCTCCTGTTCCACCCCATATACCCCCACCCAGCATCAGGTGGTGTCTTCCATGTCTCATTATTTCTAGAGTCTTTCAGTGAATGTGTCCCTTCTCTTGAATTCCAAGGCCACCACACTTTGTACCATGTCTGCATATTTTAATAACATTTTCTTTTTGTTCTGCTTTCAGATTTTTTCTCTTTTAATCTTTCCAGTCTTCATAGAATAAAGTTGGAGTATTTCCTACATATTTGTTATTAATTTTTTTTCTTCCTGGTGGTGAATTGCAAAAATTCCAACTCCTGTATAACAGAAATTTAATGACTGACAAACTCCCCCTAAGACATAACCACTGTTAACAATTTGGGACACACTTTAATATTATATATGACCATTATTAAAATTAGGCTTTAAGATATTAATATTTTGGGGGCTGGAGCACAGCGGGTAGGGCATTTGCCTTGCACACGGCTGACCCAGGTTTGATTCCCAGCATCCCATATGGTCCCCTGAACACCGCCAGGGGTAATTCCTGAGTGCAGAGCCAGGAGTAACCCCTGTGCATCACTGGGTGTGACCCAAAAAGCAAAAAAAAAAAAGATATTCATATTTTATGTAAGCACATATTTCCATGATTGACAATTTAAATTCTATATAATTCCATGATTTACTTACAATTTTTGATACAAATTTTATTATTTTTTTTGTATTTTAATTAAATATTATGCATAAAGCTCTCTAATATTCTTATTGAATCTTATATGTTGTGGACATCTGTCCATGGAATTGATATGCCATTTTAAAAATTAGTTTTATTAGATGTTGTGAACATCTACTTTGAAACATTTGTAAGACATAAAAACTTTACATGCAGTGAACATTCATTTCCATGCCACCTTTCAGAAATAGAATATTACCATTACCTTTGAATTCTTGTCCCTGTCCTCCTCAAATGTAACACTTATCATACTTTGCCATCTATTATGATTATTCTCATTATAGTTTGCACATGTTTGTATAAATGAACAATATATAGTTTGCATTTCTGTGTTTGAAATTTTATATAAATAAATCATACTGTTATTTTCTGCAACTGATTTTTTTCTCCATCCACTTTATGTCTCTTTTGGGATTGTGACTGGAATGACATTAAGGAGAATTGATATCTTCATGATATTGAGTCTTCCAGCCCATAAATGTAATATATAGCTCCATTTATTTAGGTCTTCTTTAATGCTTTTCAAGCTTGTTTATCACTTCCTTACTAAATATCTTGCTCATATTTTGTTAGAAGCATTCCTAGATACATGGTATATTTATGTTAAACTAAATGATATTTTAAAAAGTTATTTTTCTAGCTGTTTGTTTTTGTTAGGGAAAGATACAATTGATTTTATGCATGTGTGTGAAACAGCTTGCTTAAAATCTTATAAAAGAAAGCAACACATTTATTGTTTATGAATACATACAGCTGTAGTGAAATTGTATGAATTGCTTGGGAAAAATAGACAAAAACTTCAGAATAGTGTTATTGGAGACACAGAAGCATGAGATCAAGAAAGAAGCACAAAGACATTAATTTTATCTATAATATTTTGGTTTTTGAAGCAAATATGTTAAAATGTTAAGATTTGTGTAGACTTCTTGGCTTGTGTATGAGTGATTGTTTTTATTTTTGTAGCTTTCTTGAAATAGGTTATAATTTAAAACTAAAATGCCTAATGCTAATGCTCATATACACTCAAGATAAATCACTTTTATGATGAATGACCTCAGAATCCATTAATTTCATTGATTATTCTAAATTGGACTCTGTAGCAGGGGGTTTGTGTGCTGAGTCTAAATTCCAGATATGATTTGTGCCCTGTGATTTAAAAAATAAACCAGCGAATATTGAATATTTTAGACTACAACTTAAATTTCTGGATTCTTTTAAAAAGTCAGATATTCTGGCATTATATTTCCATGTGGCGACATCACTTGCACATAAATAAGCCATGGCAGCTTATTGGGTTTTTGACTATTTACTATGAATTTTTCAAAAACATTTTCAAAGGTAGAGAGAAGAACATAATGAGTCCTCTGATATCTATTGTTGATATTCAACAATTATTGATTCATGCCAATTTTGTTATATCCATTTTCTCTGATTGCCTGACTCCTGCATTATTTTGAAGCAAATCCCAGGCACCATATCATTGTATCTATAAGTATTTGTCTCTAAAAGGTAAGTGCTTTTGGAAAATACATCCACAATATTAATATAATATCTAAGAATAAGAAAAAATCCCTTAAAATAATCAAATATATTGTCAATTGTGAAAAATTTCTCAATGTTATAAATTTGTTTTGTAGTTTGTTCAAGTGAGGATTTAAATAAGGCCTTTTTACTGAGTGTGCTTGATATATTTCTTAAATATCTGTAATGTGATAGTGAGAGCAGACGAACATTATTCAATAAAATTTTATGTGCCAAAGGGCTAGTACAGCAGGTAGGGTGCTTGCCTTTCATGTGCCTGACCTGGGTTCAATCCATAACAATCCAAGTTCCACTAGGAGTGATCCATGAGAGCAAAGCCAGGAGCCAGCCCTGAGTACCCACAGCTGGGTATGGCTCCTAAACCAAAAAAAAAAAAAAAAACCAATAAATCGTTTCATGTGATAACCAAAATACTCTCTATATATGGCCATTGAGCCCTTGAAATGTGATTACTGCAACTGAGGAAGCAAAATTTTAATTATATTTGAATTTTAAGAATTTAAAATGTTTGCCACTGCTTTACTGAATGAAAATGCACAAATCATAAAGTTTATCTTTTAAAGTATAGCATCCTATGACTTTTCAAACACTCACAAAGTTGTACACTTATTACCATCTATTCCAGAACATTTACATCATTGCTGAAAGAAACCCATTCATCTTGTCACCAACCCTTACTAACCATTAATCTACATTCTTGTCTCTATGGATTTGCCTATTCTGGATATTCACATAAGGAAATCATACATTACATGGCTGAGAGATAGTACAGGGGTAAGATGATTGCCTTACTTTCGGCTGATTTGAATTCCTGGCACCTCATATGACTGAAGCAATGCCTGGGGTCACTCCTGAGCACAGAACTAGAAATAGCCCCATGAGAACTTCCAGGTGTGCCCCCCCACCTCAAAAATAATTGGAAGGCATACATAACACAAATAAGCACAAGTAGTGAGCAGCATCAGCTTTCAGAAGCTCAGAGAACGGGACATCAGGACAGGGGAAACCTGACTGGCAAGATTCAGTGTAGGAGAGAAGAAAGTTCTCACAGAAACACTGTCAACATTCCAGCCCCCTCACCCTGCCCTACACCTCCCTCCCAGCTGCCAAGGACTCTTGTTCCTTGGAGAAAGACTCTGGTTGTAAATGACCTCATTCCTTAAAGGAAATTATCCAGCTGGGCATGTATTTCCTTGTGCCAAGTCCAGTTTGAACTTGTTCAGAGGTGTTAGCTCTGGCAGCCATCCGTCTGCTTTCTTCATTCGTGGGTGCATAAAACACATAGTATTTGAACATCAGTAACAGTGTTTCTTAGCACTGGTTCCAACACGTCTCAAAGTGCCTTCAGTTATATCAGAGGATGTCTTGCAATGCCCCAAATAAGTTCACATTCCATTTATTGCAAAAATAGATATATGTTCATTTCACATGTTCCTTTGTAGTAGATGTGTCATAGGAGGTAGAATGGAAGGATAGTAGTTACAGAAGCAAAATGAAACAAGGAGAAAGATTGAGAATCTTGGGTATGGGGGTTTTAGAAGAGTTCACTCTATCCTGACCACTGGATTTGCTCAGCATTTAGAAGAGGTCCTGGTCCATCAGAGTAGGAGAGGGCCATATGTTAAATGAAACTATTACATTAATGACTAGACAACTCTGTATATATGTTGAGCAAACAAAGTATGTGGGGAGTAAAAGATTTCACAGAAGTTCAAAGGTAGCAGTATCAGTGTGATGAAAGGAGATTGACAGGTGTGGCCATGCTGGCAATAGATACGCAATCTATGGAAAGCTTGACTTCTAAGTTTTTTGGCCTGCTCAAATTTCAGATATTTTGTACAGTTAGTACTTTAGGAAAGTCAGTTTCAGTAGAACTGTTTTTTGGTTTAGAAAAATATCCTTCATACGGAAAACAGAGGCCTGGGCAATGAGTGTGTGAGCTACGGCACAGTGGAGGGGTCATTGATTTGGGAATAGGGTGACGGGAGTCTCAGCTCTGACTTTCCAATAGGCCATATCATCAGAAAATATACAAAATTATTTTTCTTTGTTTTTAGTTCATGCCTGGTGATGCTCAGTGGTTACTCCTGGCTCTGTGTTCAGAAATCACTCCTGGTGAGCTCGATGGACCATTATCAGATGCCAGAGATTGAACCCCAGTCAGCTGTATGCAAGGCAAATACCCTACCTGCCGTACTATTGCTACGCCCCCCTTTAAACATTTTTTAAATGAGAAACATTAATCGACTTCTCATTGGTTTACAGTGCAATGTAAGTTTTGGAAATATAGCTTCACACTGCAGTAGTGGTAAATAACACCAGAATTATGGTAGTGGATATAGTGTGGTTCATAGAGAAACATTTATAAACACATAAGACACAGTCTGCCAAGAATGAAAGTTGGCCATTACAGGAAATAAGATATGGCATATCAGAAACATAAAAGATTATTGTTTTAGACTCTTTGTATGGTTTAAATTATTAAAGAGATAAAATAAAAGAAATTACAAGCATGAAGCAGAATCTCATTTAACTAAAAGAACACGTTCTGTCTAGACTTTCACGGAATAGATGAGACTAGATGAGACCTGTAGAAATAAAACATATGCTTATTTAAATTACATTTTTTGGTTTTGTTTTGGGGCCACATCTGGCAAAGCTCTGGAGTTACTCATGGCTCTGCACACAGGAATATCTCCTCACAGTGCTCAGGAGACCATTTGGGCTGTTGGAAATCAAACCTAGGTCAGCGGCATACAAGGAAGTTGCCTTACTTGATGTATTCTAGCTTCAATCTCTGAAATTTAAATTTTAAAGTCTTTTGAAAGCTTGAGAGTGACAAATTTGAAGATGTTCAATGCTCTTAAAGATGCAATAAGTACAAAAGTAAACCCTAGAGCAACAAGTCTTCCCAATTATAAAACTTATAAATTATACTAGTAAAGAAAATACATCTTGGGGCTGGAGTGATAGCACAGCGGGTAGGGCATTTGTCTTGCATGCAGCCGACCCGGGTTTGATTCCCAGCATCCCATATGGTCCCCTGAGCACCACCAGGGGTAATTCCTGAGTGCAGAGCCAGGAGTAACCCCTGTGCATCGCCAGGTGTGACCCAAAAAAAAGCAAAATATATATATATATATATCTTGAAAAAAAAAGACACAGTAAATATATGTACTGCACATGGTGATTACAACATAAAATAATATATCATATTGAGATAAAATATAGTTTTAAATGTGAATGGACTTAATTCACCTATTAAAACATATATACAAAACATATATACAAATAGATTTTTGCCACACCATACCTGTCAGTGTTAGGGTCCATGCCTGACCCTGTGTTCAGGGCTCACACCTCATGATGCTCATGGAACCATACATAGGTGGTACAGCTGAACCAGGTTCACTGCTGCAACTGCATGCAAGATAAGCACCTTATCCTCCTGCTTCCTGAAATATTCTTAATGGCTCATAAAGCAAGACCCAGTTATATCTAATACCTTAGTACAGCTAAACCAAGATGATTCATACAGACCAAAAATAAAGACATAGGTAATACAAATAACCAGTAGGAGGGAGCTCTGAGTCTCCATAGCAGACAAAGTAGAATTAAGACCAAAACATAATTAAATGTGACTTTAATGAAGGATATCTTATAATGCCAAAAGTCAATTTCACAATGTATGTATATTTGTTATAGAAACCTTACACCAAATAACTATCTTTATAAAAGAAAAATTGGCCAGGAATATAATATGTTCAGAGGTAGAGTATGAGCCTTATTGTGTGAGGTCCTGGGCTCAATTCTCAGTTCTACAAGAACAAATAAGTAAACAATAAAAGATAAAGGTAACTGATACTGGGAACTACAAAAACTGATACTAGGAGCTACAAATAGAAACATACTGCTAATTGGAGACTTTAGCATACAGTGTTAAACATGCAGAGCAAAGTGGAAGAAATATTAAGACACAGAAAAAGCAAGCACTGTAATCAGTAAAATAGATCTCACCAATTTTTACCAAATTTTATAATCTAGTTACAGAAAATATGCATTCCTTCTCATCTGCACATGGATTAGTTACAAAATTGAACAAATACTGTTTTGCAAAGAAAGAATCTAAATGTAAATAATGGAAAATTGCTAACAGTATTTTCTTATTACAGCTCAATAAAACTAGAAAACAAAATAAAAAATAACTCCTCCAAAAACTAATTAATAAAAATTCTGAATCTTTGAAAATATCTTTGAAAATTGATTTATGTATCTTTATAGCAAAATACATAAATCAATAGCTAAGTTAATGAAAGAAAAAAAACACTGTACCAAATAAAAGACAAAGAAGTAGATGAGGATAGAAAAAACCTTATTGTGGAATACAAATGGGAATGAATGAACAGACTATTTTTCAAATGAATAACGTAAGCACTCCAAACAGGGAGCGGATAAAGCTAAATCATTTTGGAAGACAGTATTTTGACTAAACATACTTAAGATTAAACAAAAAAATCTGAGTTAGTAGTTTAGTTTTTCACAGTAATATAACTTTTATATTCTGAAATTGCTTTGCTTTGGGGTATTGAAGAAATAAATATTTTGAGGGCAATTAGAATTGGACTTATTAGTTACAAATTCATGATATACATAAATGTATTAGTATAAACTTCTAAAAGATATTACAATTTAAAGAAAAAGAATTCAATATTCAAAAATTGCTAGTAGTTATAAAAATATTGACATGTAAAATGTAGTAACATGTAAGTGTTGATAGAGACTGCTTTACTTTAATATATCTATTTTCACATACATTTATACCTCTATCTTTCCAGAAATGGAAAGAGATATGGTTACATATACATATCCACATGTACTTATATCTATAAATATATAGAATATCTTGTAGTGACTGCATACAAGGAAGTGATTAAAAAATGGTGGGGACAATTAAAAGGATATGGAAGTCACTTTGGAATGACTTCCAGTGCAGGTATAATTGTAGTATTGAAAAACAATAGTATTTGTGAATTATAATATACTAAATCAAATAAGAGTCAGTGACACCGTTATCAGTGAATTAATAAGCTGAGATGATGGAAAATTTCTTCCTTTTGTAGAATTCTAGTGAATATATGTAGAAGGAATAATGGAGTTAAATCACCATATGACAATCAACAAGATAATAAATCTGGCAGAACTACAACTGATACTAGTCATTTCATGAGGAGCTTGATTTCTACCTAATCCCAATATATCTTAGATTAGGAGGGAAAGACAGATAGCCACATATCTATCCATTTTTCATATCCAAAAATATGAAATTATCACTGTACCTCACAGCACTCTTAAAAGTATACTCAAAGGGGATTAAAGACCTCAAGATTTGACCAGAATCTATGAAATAAACTGAATAAAACATCAGCAGAACTCTCCAGGAAATTAACCAGAGATAACCACAGTGGTAGCACTGTCCTCCCATTGTTCATCGATTTGCTTGAGCGGGCACCAGTAATGTCTCCATTGTGAGACTTGTTACTGTTTTTGGCATATCGAATATGCCACATGGAGCTTGCCAGGATCTGCCGTGAGGGCGGGATACTCTTGGTAGCTTGCTGGGCTCTCTGAGAGGGACGGAGGAATCAAACCCGGGTGGGCCGTGTGCAGGGCAAACACCCTACCTGCTGTGCTATCGCTCCAGTCCGCTAAGCATGTAATATACTGAAATCTACCTTAACTAAAAACATTGATGCTTAAATTCCTAAAAATTGGCAAGATTATGGCTGGAGAGATAGTACAAGGGGTAGGGTGCTGTCCTGGCATGCAGCCGACCAGGGTTCAATCCCCAGTACCACAGATGGTCTCCTAAGCCTGACCAGATTTGATCCCTGAGATTTGATCCCTGAGAGTAGAGCCTAAAGCCCTGAGGACCAGCAGGTGTGGCCCGCAAACCAGAAGCCAACAAAAGGGTAAAATTAGAAAGAGAAAACTCATTATTGTAAAGAGAGGTCTCAATAAGTACTAAAATTCTTTTCAAAGTTCATACATATGAAAAAAGATTCAAAATGACATCAAGTAAAAGAAGGCCAAAAATAAGGAGGCCATTTTCTTTTCTTTTCTTTTTTTTTTTTTTTTTTTGCTTTTTGGGTTACACCCGGCGATGCACAGGGGTCACTCCTGGCTCTGCACTCAGGAATTACCCCTGGCGGTGCTCAGGGGACCATATGGGATGCTGGGAATTGAACCCCGGTCGGCCTCGTGCAAGGCAAGCGCCCTACCCGCTGTGCTATCACTCGAGCCACAGGAGGCCATTTTCTTAAGGTAACTATTAAAATCACTGTAACTTGAAAATGTTTGCCTCTAGCTATGTCTGAATAAATGAAAGTTGTATACAAAAATGTTCATGTCAGCCTGAGTAAGTAAAATCACCACAAAACATTAAGTTTCCAATGATTAAAGATTTTTAAACTGACACCTTCATGGAAATGGTTTTGCATTCATTCAATTACTTAACAAAACATACAAATAAAGGTAGCCAAAGTCCTTATTTGGGGATATAATCAGGCAATTTTCCCATTCAAATAGAACTTCATGAGTAATATTGACCAAGCTGCTAACAAAATCACTCCTACAACATGATAATAAGAGTGCTCTAAAAATGCACAAGTAAATTCATTTTAAATTAGAAGATATAATTATAAATAATATGCATTATGAATGTCCAAGAGCAAGTAAAAAATATGCAGGTCGCATGTATGAACTTATTGTGTATTTCATATCCTCTGATACAGCACTTACATGTTAACATCGCATATATATTTTATACATGGTTGAAACTGGAAGATTTCCAAGTACCTCTTATTCCCTTACTCTCTTTATTTACCCTGATTCAAATCCTTAAATGCACTTACCTCTAAAAATCATGTGACTTTAAAAATACAATCTACTTGTTGTCTGTTAAATCTGTGATTTTAGTTCTAGCTCTTTTTTCATACCAAAAGCTTTGTAATTTATAAGCTCATGCAAGACCTTGGGGTGGAGGAAAAGAGTATTTGTGTAAATTTCTACTACCAAACTCAAGAGCAATTATGTACTTTTATATACAGTTTAAAATATCTTCAGTAATTCCACATTAGTAAATTTAAATTACAACCTACTGTAGAGTCAAAATCTCTCCCTTTCAGAATCAAAATAATCTGTAATGAAGATACTAAGAATGAAAATATAATCATAAATTCACAAAAACTTAATTTTTCCTTTAGAACTTGTTCTTTCAAAAAGCAACGTTTGCTTTTGTCAGGCAGGAAATCACCATTTTACTGCTGAGACCTAAAGAAATAACCAAAAAAGGTAAAACATTTAAGAAGTATCAAATTTCTATAGAAGATAATATATTTAACAACAGTGAATTATATTTTTCCAACAATGTTTATACTTACAAATAAGCAATCTAAATATTTGCAGAGAAAACTTTAAATATATAAGTTAAAGGATTTATAGCTCCAACTGATGATTCATACAAATAAATGATCAACAACTGGGATACAGATACAGTACAATTAAGCAGCTACTTAATAATCAAGCTAGCTCTATGGTAGTCGATCATATCCATAGTTAGATATCCAAACTGTGATAGAAACCTTCACCCTTTCCTGATAACAGATCACAATAAATAAATAAATAAATTTAACTTTAAAAACTGGTGTGACTGCTACCATTTAAGTCACACCATTACAACTACTTTGAAGTTTGCATTCTAACTCCTTTGAAGTTGAAACCCAGCCTTTTCAAGTCTTAGAGCTCATTGTTCATTGTTGACAGGTTTTTCACCTACATTTTTAGTTTCTTTTGAAGTGCCAATGAAAATTTCAACATTTCTCAATGTTCTAATATTTAACAAGAATCAAAAGAGGAAACAAACAAACAGAAAAACAAAAACAAAAAGGCCCACAAAATGAAACATTGTATCTTATATCTTGTGTCTAAGATACAATGTTTCATTTTGTGACCACAGTGGTAAGACAACAAAAACAAAAGTAAACATATGGGACTACATCAAATTAAAAAGCTTCTGCATAGTGAAAGAAACTGAGCCATAATAAAAAGACACCCTACTGAACAGGAGAAAATATTTGCACACAATACGTCAGATAATACCTAATCTGATGTTGATTTCTAAGATTTGTAAAGCACTCACAAAACTGAACAACAGAAAATTCAACAACTCCATCCACAAGTGTGGGAAGGAGATAAACAGACACTTTCCCAAAGAAGACATACAGATGACAAACAAACATATGAAAAAGTGGTCTTCACCAGTCATGATTGGGGAAATACAAATCAAAACACAGTGAGATATCATCTCATGCCAGTGAGAACAACACATATCAAAAAGTCTGGAAACAGCCAGTGTTGAATGGGTTGCTTAGAGAAAGGAAGTCTCATTCTATGTTGGTGGGATGTGGTCTGATTCAGCCTCTATAGAAATTAATATAGATATCTAGACAAAAATAAAAACTTTTATTTGGGAAATTTTTTATTTCCCAAATGACCCAGCAATACCACTTCTTGGCATTAATACTCAAAACACAAAAACAGACCGAGACTTTAACCAAAAGCTTTGTAACTGCTCTCACGGTGTTTCAATAAAAAACAAAAACAATAAGAAAAGAGCAAAAACATTAATTTGAATGGATACTTGTACCTATGTTCATTACCACACTTAGTACAATAGCTGAAGTACATGAGCAACCCAAATGTCCTACTATGGATGAAGTTTTGGGGTATGTGTGTGTGTGTGTGTGTGTGTGTGTGTGTGTGTGTGTGTGTGTACCATGCAGCTCTAAGAACAAAATCATTCAATTTGCTATGACATGAATAGTACTTGAGGATATCATGCTGAGTGAAGTCAGAAAAAAAGGATAAATACAGAATGATCACTTTCATATGTGGGACCTAGATTCATAGCTAGGTAGCAACAATGGACCAAAGATAACATAAAGGGAGAACTGATTCACATAATTGAATTTGAGGGGGAGGTTGAAAGGTAGGGGTTTTGGGGTCCTTGGGGGGAAAGAGGTGGGTACATTGGTGATGGGTGTGTTGTTGGAATCATGTGCATGAGGAACCATTATTATCAGGATTGTAAACCACAGAATCTCAATCAACTTAAAAATAAATAAATAAATGTGGGGATGTGGGGGAAAATGGACATGGGGGTAAAAGGGTCACTCATTCACTGCTGATTGGAATGTTGATGGGTCCAGTCTTTTGGAAAACAATACGAACACTCCTTGAAAAACTAGGAGTTGAGCTCTCACATGAACCAGCAACTCCACTTCTTGGCATGTACCCCAAGAGAAAAAAAATTCAGTTCAGAAAAGACATTCGAACTCCTATGTTCATTGCAACACAGTTCATTCACAATACCCCAAATTTGGAAACAACCCATGAGGCTGAGAAGAGATGACTGGATAAAGAAATGATGGTACATATATACATTGGAATACTACTCAGCTATAGGAAGATGAAATTATGAAGTTTGCTGCATATATGGATGGATCTGGAGAGAATCATGCTGAGACAGAAGGACAGGGACAGACACAGAATGATCTTTCTCACACATAGGATATAAGAAAACATATTAGGGGTATAATAAATACTCCAAAACAATAGGAACTGAGAACTGGTTTTCAGTAGGAAGCTGCCACAGGGGACCGGATGGGGGGAGGGGTAGTGAGACAATAGTGGAGGGAAGTGGACCCTCTGGGGTAGGGTGTGGTAAGGAACTGTGTTGTGCATGAAATGTTATCATCAACAGTATTATAAGCCATGGTGCCAAAAATAATTTTTTTAAGTTTTTCTTTGTTAGAAAGGAAGAAAATAGTAACTTTATACTGGGGAAACATGGCAAACAGCACCCTAACCAAAGTTAACTCACTAGTGGCCGGAGAGATAGTTGAACAGGTAAGGTTCTTGTCTTCTATGCTGCCAACCTAGTTTCTACCCCTGGCACCACATATGGCTGTGCTCCACCAGGAGTGATTCCTGAGCAGAGACAGGAGTAGGCCCTGAGTCCCACCAGTTGTGACTCCCTGCCCTGTCCACGAAAAAAACTGAAAAATGTTAATTGACCACTGATGGCTAAAATATACATTGTAGACTTGGTCCATTTAAAAAATATTGTTTATCTTAAGGACTGTGATTTAAAATACAGTTAATGGCATCTGTATTTCTATGTTCATTGCAGCACTGTTTACAATAGCCAGAATCTGGAAAAAACCAGAGTGCCCCAAAACAGATGACTGGTTAAAGAAACTCTGGTTCATCTACACAATGGAATACTATGTAGCCGTCAGAAAACATGAAGTCATGAAATTTGCATATAAATGGATCAACATGGAAAGTATCATGTTGAGTGAAATGAGTCAGAAAGAAAGAGACAGACATAGAAAGATTGCACTCATATGTGGAATATAATGTAACTGAGAAGTACAAGTTGGCAATGATGCAACTTCTGCCAGATATCTCTCTGGACTTAGTTACTAAAATACTAAAATACAGAAATCCAAAACCGAGAGGCCGCTAAGTGTAGTCACTCGACCTCATACCTCTTCATCCTCAGCAATGGAAAACAAATTATCTAATGCTTCCTTTTCAGCAGATCTGACTTTAGGGGAGAGACTCTCCAAACAATAATAGTGACTTTTGTTGAAATATTGAATGCAATCAAAGTGAAAGTAAAGTGAAATTTATTAGTTACACAGGCGGGGGGGGGCTAAGGGTGGGGAGCTAGGGGTGTGGGGGGGTTAGGGGTGTGGGGGTGCGGGGTGGAGCTATACTGGGATTCTTGGTGGTGGAATATGTGCACTGGTGAAGGTATGGGTATTCGAGCATTGTATAACTGAGATTTAAACCTGAAAACTTTGTAACTTTCCACATGGTGACTCAATAAAAAATTTAAAATTAAAAAAATAAATAAATAAATAAAAAATAAATAAATAAAAATAAATAAAATACAGTTAATGATAGGGTGTCACACAGACAACTTTTCAACACCACATCCTCCACCAGAGTGTCCACTTCTCTCCACTATTGTCCCAGTGTTCCCCCCCTCATCCCATCCCCTGTTCCACCACTCTGCTAAATTTCTTACTGAAGACCAATTATCAGTTTCTGTTGCCTTTGGGCATTTTTTATTTTCTTACTAAGTTTCATTATGTCCCATATATGAGGGAGATATTCTGGTTTGGTTTTGTTTTGTTTGGGGGCCACACACAGTTGTGCTGGGGCATACTCCTGGCTCAGCACTCTGAGCTCATTCCTGACAAGGTCTGGGGACCATACGGGGTGCCAGGCACCAAACCTGGGTGGAATACATGCAAAGCAAGTGCCTTACCCACTGCACTCCCTTTCTGATGCCAAGGGAGATCATTCTGTATGGTTTTCTCTCTTTCTGATGGACTTCATTTAACATTAGACTTGGTCCTTTGACAAATTAAATGAACATAGCATTCCTTTGTGTTGCTGCCAAAAATCCATAACAAAAAGCACTTTCAAAAACTATGATGCATTTCTGTAAGAAGCCGCTCTGGGTGCCAAAATGGGTTAGAAGACCTCAAATATCAGAAATCCAAAACTACGTGGCCGCGACAGCGGCCACACAAGCTCATAGAGTCTTCATTCTCAGCAATGGAAAACAAATTATTAAATGATGCCTTTTCAGCAGGCCTGATTGTTGGGGGAAAATTCCAAACAATAATAGTGAGTTCTCTATTGAAATATTGAATGTATTCAAAGTATAGAGAAAATAAAGTGAAGATCATTAGCTACTCAGTTGCGGGGGGGGAGGGGGGTATATTGGTGTTCTTGGTGGTGGAACATGTGCACTGGTGAAGGGATGGGGGTTTAATCATTATATGACTGAGACTTAAACCTGAAAGCTTTGTATTTTTTTCACGGTGATTCGAGAAAATTAAAAAAAAAAACAACACAACAACTGTGAGTCGACACACATACGAATCTCTCTCTCGGAAACAAGTGGCTTGCTGCAGAGATGCCTCCAGACTTTGCAATAGGCCACTTTTGCCAGGCCACTCCAGACAGGAGCAGGTGCCGTCCCTCCACCTACTCCCTAGGAATCCTGGAGGCTGCCATCTTCTAGAACTCAACAAAAGTTCCAGATACATGGTAGCAGTGGCGGGAAACGCCAGGTCTCACGGGACAGGGGAGGAGTCGGTTCTTCTCCTTCTCCCCATCCCCGCCCCATGGGACTCTGAGATGACGCCCACAAACTGCCATTGGCTACTTAAGCTCCCACATGGCCATGATCCAGAGACACACACACAAATCTCAGAACCGAGCAGCTCCCTGCAGAGATCTCTCCAGACCCTAATTATAAAAATTCTAGAATTCCCAGAGAATTATATTTTACATAATTATATACAGAATTATATTTTATCCATAACAAGCATACAAAACAAATTGTCTAGCCACACAGGCAGGGGAAAGGGGTGGGATGGGGGGTACTGGGGATTTTGGTGGGGGAAAATGTGCACTGGTAAAGGGATAGGTGTTTGATGACTGTATGATCGAAGTTCAAACATGAAAGTTTTGTAACTGTGTCTCATGATGAATCAATAAAAGGGGTAAAAATAAATAAATAAAAATTATCCAGGTTCGATTCCTCTGCCCCTCTCAGAAAGCCCTGCAAGCTACCGAGAGCATCCCGCCCGCACGGCAGAGCCTGGCAAGCTACCCATGTTGTATTAGATATGCCAAAAACAGTAGCAACAAGTCTCACAATGGAGACGTTACTGGTGCCTGCTCCAGCAAATCAATGAGCAATGGGATGACAGTGACAGTGACAGTAAATTTGGATATGTATTTTATTTTTCAATTTTGGAGCCATATCCAGCTGTGCTAAGGGCTTACTCCTAGCTCTGTGCTCAGGGATCAGTCCTGAAGGTACTTGGGGGACAATACATGGTACTAACTAGAGATGAAACCCAGGTCAGCTGTGTGAAAGACAAATATCTTAACTTCTGCCCTACCTTTATGGCCCTGGATATGAATTTTAGATTAGAAAATAGCATTTTGTTGATACTAATTTTCTGATTTTGATTGTAAACTTCAGTTGCAAGAGAATATCCTTGTTATTAGAAATATACACGGAATTATTTAGAGGTAAATGTATATGATGTCTATAAATTACTCTAAAATGGGAAAAGATTGTGTATATAGAGGGAAGGAATGATAAAAGAAATATGATAAAATATCAAAGAATTGGGCAAATCTGAATGGAAGCAAATGGGAGTTCACTGCAGTAGTCTTCCTACTTTCAAAAATTTTAAAAATACTTGTAAGATGATGCAACTTTGTTTTATGGAATTTTTTGAGTTCACAATGAAACAAACTATAATGGGAAAAAAATTGACTATAGTAAATTGAAAAATCATGTATATAATCATGAATGCTATAAATGGAGTTGAAAGGAACCACAACCTTTTAAGATATTTGCCAAACATAGGATTGGTATCCATATGCATGTGTGTATGTACATATACATATATGTGTTTGTGTGTTTAGTTTTGGGTTCATACCCAGTTGGTGTTCAGGGGTTACTCCTGGCTCTGTGCTCAGGGATCACTGCTGGAGGGACTCAGGGGACCGTATGTGGTGCCAGGGATTGAACCTGTGTTGGCTGCATGCAAGACGAGAGCATTACCCTCTGTACTAATCACTTCAAAACTAGAATAAATAATACATATTTTTTAATAACAAATGATTGATTAGAAAAATCAGTAAAAGATATGAATAGATGAGTCACAGAAGACAGTAGCACATATGAAAAGATGACCAATTGAACTAGAAGTTAAGGGGAAATAAATAAACAACTGTATACCATTTCACATTCACTCAGCTAATTACTTAAAATTATACAGTTTGATAATACCTATTGAAAGAATGAAGGGGAAAGGGAACTGTCTTAATTGATTCAATGATTCTGGAGATTGGCAAGATCTAGTAAAGTTGATGATTTGAACTTACATATACAACAATTTTAAGTATGTATTTTAAGATCACAGCTACTTTCAAGCATGTATCTGAGATAAACTCAGGAGAAAGAATCAGATTGTTCACTGCAGCATCGTTGACAAATAATGAAAAATTGGAAACCTGATTTCAGCAACAGATGACATCAACAGATGAATCATTAATGCACCTAAAATAGATAATATGCATGTACATATATCTGTCTTACCATGTAGAAAGCTCGCAAACAAAATCTTTGAAGAAAAGGCAGGTAGCAGAAATTTATCCTATAGAAAGTATAAACCCAAAACAATGATGTATACGGTTGTAAATAAAAAAGGAAATACAGTCCCTGCCCCAGAGGAATTGAGGGTCACAGATTGTCAAGAGATGCAGTATCAGGAAAGGCAGAATAAAAGACGCTGAATACAGCCTGGGGATGAATGGAGGAAAAGGTGAAAGAACGTTTCCCAGGAATGGCAAAGCCTTCCTGTCTCCATTCACATTGAAGTAAATTCTGAATGCCAAGAAGGAGTCCCCCAGGTGAAAGAGAGGAGGGAAAGGTGTTTATGGTAAATAAATACATTTGCAATATCCCAGACGGAATAAACTACTGAGTCAGGTTTGGAAGCTGCCCTTGCTTGGTTTCTCAGGGTGAGCCAAAGCAGGGGAGGCCTTGGCAGGGCCCTGCTGACAAAGGCTCCAATTCCTAGAGGCGGCAGGAAGGCCAGAAGATTTGATCAGCGCGGAAGAGCAAGAGGTGCGCCGCTGAAGTAAATGAGGATGACTTCAAGGCAAGGTCTGTTAGGTTTTTAGTCGTATTGTTTTTTGGTTTTGTGCCACACCTTGCCATGCTCAGGGATTACTCCCGGCTGCACAGTCAGGAATTACACGGGGGGGGGGGGGAGAGAGAGAGAGAGAGAGAGAGAGAGAGAGAGAGAGAGAGAGAAAGAGAAAGCAGACACAGGCAGCTGGGTGGGGTGGTGGGAGGGAAACTGGTGACATTGGTGGTGGAAAATAAACACACACTGTTGGAGGGACGGGTGATGGAACATTGTATGACTGAAACCCAGCCACGAACAGCTTCAATCTAAAAAAAAAAAAAAAAGAGTAAGGTCATCCTTGGGGGGACATATGGGATGCCAGAGATCAAACGTGGATTGGCAGCGTGCAAAGCAAGTGCCCCTCCTGCTGTACTATCGCTCTGGTCGGCGCCCCCATCCCCAGTCCCCCCCCCGCCCCCCCTACCCCCCCCCCGCGCCACAAAAAATGAAGACAAGACAAAATATAAATGGGACCTGTACTGTCGAGAGGAGGGGGACCGCAAGCGTTCACCCAGGAGGACTAAGGGAGCAATTAATTGCATGTGTAGATAGGGAGTGCGGGTTTCTGGGGACTGGGCATTTTGGGGTGCGTGCTGGAGTGACAAAGGCTCGCGTTTTGTGCCTGGCCACCCCTGATTATAACCGGGAGCGAGTACCTCACAAACGTTCCGTAGCAGTATATATATATATATAAAAGCGTGCCGAGGAAGAAGTGAGAGCGGCGGGTCTCCCTGCGGGTGGGGAGGAGAGGCCGATGGTGTGGTTTTCAGTTCATAGTGACCGTTTTCATTACCAAAAAAAAAAAAAAAGTTGCTGTGAATTTGACACAGGGAAGGTTGACTTGCGTTCCATTTCTGAGAGCGCACGGGGGTCCTAGTTTTTGCGCTTCTCTGTGCGTTTCAAGTACGTTTCACAAGTAGGTGGCGAAACCCCAGAGCACCGCCGACACCAACGAAAACGAAGGTGGGGCAGGAAGCGCAGACGGGGCACCTGCGCGGGGGGGGGGGCAGGAAGCGTGGGGGCGGGGACGGCGCGGCCCTGGCTCTTTGTGTGTGCACAATGCGCGGGGCGCGAGGCGCCGCGGGGGGCCGGGCAGGGGCCGCGGCGTGGGCGGCGGCGGCGGGCGGGGGGAGGAAGGAGGGGGCGGGGGGGATGCAGAACTTCCCGCCGAGCCCCGCCCAGGGCCCGCCCCGCCTGCCCCGCCACGCCCCTTCCGTCTCCTGGCAACGCGGGGGGCGGGGTTTCAACAATGCGGCCGGGAGGCCGGCTCGCTGCAAGTTCCCCTTTCGGACCCTTGGCCACGACCTTATCCCAAACTATGTTTCTTCCGGTGCTGCCCGGCTACGACTTCAACCGCAACGTGAGTAGCGAGGGCGCCCGAGGTCGGAAGCCCCCGCCAGAGTTCAGGGGAGCAGGCGAGGTGGGGCCTGGCCGCCTCTGGCCCTGCGCGTTCTCTGGACTGGGCTCCATTTGCACCAAACTGAAGCGCTCGAACCCTTCTTCCCTGCCGCCCCTTGCCCCCCTCTCCCCAGTTTTCACCTGGATTTTTTTTTCCTGAGTTGCATACGTAAGTGGAGCCCCTTAGAGGTGGCAGGACCCGCAGAGGGAGCGAGGGTGACCGGTCAGCCTTTCAGGTGAGCCAGGCAGCTCGCCACGCCGCTGCCAGCCCGTGGGATTAGGTGCTATTTTATACCCATTTTACAGCCGAGAGAACGGAGGCTACACAGCCTTGCCGAGGCAGCCAACTTTTCTTCCACAGCCCAGGATGCTACTCACTATCCCACTTGAAAGAAAGTTTCTGTTCTTTTTTTTTTATTACTATTTTATTTTTTAGAAAGTTTCTGTTCTTAAGTGAAGAAACGTGTGTGCTGGCAGGGGCCGTAGAGGTAGAGATCCGCCAGTTTATAAAGTTTAAACGTCAAGTGTATGGAGACAAGCACGCACCCAAACCTGGGCACATTTCTCGCTTTTGCTTTGAATTGGGATGGTATGAGCATCCCGGGGGCTTGAGCCATGGTTCAGCGAACAGAGCTTTTGCCTTGCACCCAGCCGGGCCGGGTTTGGTCCTGGGCATTCCATTTGGTCCCCCAGCACCGCCCGGAGTAATTCCTGAGCATCGCCGGGTGTGACCCAAAAAGATTAAGAATAAGAACTTTTGCCAAGAAATGGCACCGTATTTAAGCAAAAATAAAAGTCAAGCTTTTGTTTGCACGGGTCCCTCCGCTCCTTCGGCTTGCTAATGTCTGCGAGAAAAAGGCAAGATGCAGGAGCAAGACATGCAAGATGGGAGGGGACCACAAAGGAGTTAGTGTAAACGGCAAATTTGGGAACCAGATCGAAGCATTTGACTTTGTTGCTTTTAAACGGAATTTGTATCTAAATTGTTAGCCCACTACCGGTTTATTTCCTTTGTAACTTAAGAACACTGGAGTCTGACCCCTAAGGTGGGCCAGTCCGTCCAATTTGCTTTTTCCTTTTAAACTTTATTGATTTCACAGAGCACTGTAGCACTGTCGTCCAGTTGTCCATCGATTTGCTCGAGCGGGCACCAGTAACGTCTCCATTGTGAGGCTTGTTGTTACTTTTTTTTGGCATATTGAATATGCCACGGGTAGCTTGCCAGGCTCTGCCGTGCGGGCGGGATACTCTCTGTAGCTTGCCGGGCTTTCTCAGAGAGAGACGGAGGAATCGAACCCGGTTACTGTCTAAATTTTAAGAGTACAGCTTCATACCTCAGTATGTGTCTGTGCCTCACTACACTAACCAACAAAGTTCTCACACTCAGGTTTGACCCCCTCTACGCATCCCACCCTCCTTCTTTCCCTCCCCTTCTGACAATATTTTTCACAGAGCTGAGTATTTTTATTGTGTTTTCTTAGTCCTTGGTTATTCTTGGTTTTCTTACCTTGGTTATTCTACATTCCACATCTATAATTCCTCATAGGAGAGAATGAAGTTAAAAAAATTCTGCCTTGGGGCTGGAGCAATAGCACAGCGGGTAGGGCATTTGCCTTGCACGCAGCCAACCCCGGTTCGATTCCCAGCATCCCATATGGTCCCCTGAGCACCGCCAGGAATAATTCCTGAGTGCAGAGCCAGGAGTGACCCCTGTGCACTGTTGGGTGTGACCCAAAAAGCTAAAAAAAAAAAAAAAAATCTGCCTTGTTTTACTTACCATGTTTTTTTTTTTTTTTCTTTTTGGGTCATACCCGGCAATGCACAGGGGTTACCTTCTGGCATTGCAGTCAGGAATAACTCCTGCCGATGCTCAGGGGACCATATGGCATGCTGGGAATTCAACCCGGGTAGGCTGCGTGCAAGGCAAACGCCCTACCCGCTGTGCTATTGCTCCAGCCCCCCTACCATGTTATTTTTATTCCTGTGTAATTACTCCAAATTCCAGCCATGTTATTGCACAAGGCATCATTTTATTTTTTTTTAAATATTTGAGTATTGACTAATCGTGCTTTGAGTATATGTTGCATGTTTTTTTTTTTATCTAGTTATTTTTTTCAGTGACTTCCCTAGCAGTGCTGTATGGGCAGGAACCACTGTGGGTGATTCTTGGCCCAGCAGTTGCAGGCCTGATGATTTGATGGGACCAGGGACTGCACTCAGGAACGCAAGCATGCCAGGCGTGCCCTCCACCCTTTTGAGCTATGTTAATGACTCCCAACTTCTTGAACACTGTTGTGTGCATTACTTGGCAGAGGACTTGAGTTTAGCCTTTCATGCTAGCCTTTGATAAACTAAGGCAGCCACCCAAATACAAATAAGAAAGACCCCTGTGTGGCAGAGTCTGGAAAACAATTCCAGAAATAAAGAAGCCTGCTGGGTAAAAGTAATTTTAATACCAAATTGAAAGTTGAGCCCACAGCTCTGAGCCCAGCAACACTTCCCATTCCCAGTGCCCGCCTCCTAACGAACACCCACAGTCCTCACACGGAGTGATTAAGCCTGGGATGGAAAATCGGTGGTTGGAGGAGATATTTTAAAACCTTCAAGGCTGTACTGAGTGTACTTTTTGCCTTTTTTCCTTAAGAATTTTTTTTCCTGCTGTGAACTACCAACACGTGTGCAAAAACACATACACACAAAATGAGTGATCCGAGAAGGAATATTAAGAAATAACTATGCACCAGAATGTTATTTGAAACCCCAAAAGCATTATCCCCAGACCAGGGTTGCCAGATTTTGCCAGTTAAAAAAAAAATCAAGGTTCCTCCTCAATATCTCATGGGATTCACTTATATGAAAAGATTATTTGTTATTTGCCTGAAATTCAAGTTTAACTGAGCATCTTTCTATTTTACACAACAACCCTATGAAGATCCTTTCTGGCATTACCTTTTCTCTTTAGACTATTGACTATCCTGGCTGCTATCCCTATAGTTGGGATGTGCTTGCCTTTGAATTCATATCAGTGAAGATGTTCAGTGTTTTTTCTTTTGTGACTGGCTTTTATTTTTAGCTCAACATGATTACTGAGATTTGTTCCTATGGCTGTCTGTAAAGGTGGTTTGTGCATTTTTCATTGCTCTCTAGTATTCCGTTGTGGGAGTCTGACATCATTTATACAAATATTTTACTCTTGACAGATTTGGTTTGTTTGGGGTTATTAAGAATAATTTGCTGTGACTATTTCTTGTTCATGTACAGTTGCTAGATTATACGGTGTTCATCTGTTCAGCTTTAGTAGATGTCAGAGTGATTATACCAATTTACATTTCCACCGGCATTTATGTTCCTATTGCTCCACATTCTTTCTAATGATTAATATTGTAGTCTTTTAAATTTTTAGTTTTTTGATCAGTGGAGTGTAGTGTCACCCTCTGTAGTTTTAATCTGGGCTTTCCTGATTCCTAACCAAGTTGATTTTGTAATCATTTGGATATTCTTTTGGTTAGTCCCTATGTGTCTGCTCTAATTTTCTACCATGCTGCTGACATTTTCTCAGTAATTTATCGGATTTCCTTATCCATTTGGGTATCACTCCTTTGTTAGATATCTGTTGCAAACATTTTTTAGTTTGGATTTGGCCTTTTCACCCTCCTGAGGGTGTTTTTGATGATTCTCCTTTCAATTAGTGCTTTTAGTTTTATTTCTTGTTTAAGAAATGATTCTTAGGCTGGAGAGAGAGAGAGCACAAGCTCAGAGGGCTGGAGCATGTGCTTTGCATGCTGGAGATGTGAGTTTGATCCTTTGCAACATATGGTTCATAGAGCACTGTCAGGAGCAATCCCTGAGCACTGCCAGGTGCAATCCCTGAGCACTGCCAGGTGTGGCTCCAAAACCAAAAGCTGAAAAGGGACAAAAAAAAGAAAAAGAAAGGAGTACTTACACCAAGGGCATGATAATATTTTCTTGTGTTATGTTACAGTCTAACGGGGAGAGAGAGGAGGAAGGGAGGGAGGGAGGGAGGGGGAGAGAGAGAGAGAGAGTAGGTGGATCAAATTGTATTTTTTTTCTCATGTGGAAATTCATTTGACACAGAATCATTTATTAAAAAACAGCATTCAACTGAGTCAAATTTACTTCTTTTTTGGACAGTACTGAGGTTTGCAGTTGGGCCCCAGGCATGCAAGACAACTGTTTTACCATTGAGCCACATCCCTGGCTGTCAACAGAGTACAATGTGAAAATATTGTTGGCTTTATTTAGAGTTCTGTGAATGGGTGATATTCATTCTTGCATGGAGAGGAGCTCCAAAGAGATCTCAAGAGTGGTTTGAGTATGATCTATAACTGGGTTACGTTTCCGATTGGTGATATAGGGTTGGAACCTATTTTCTTTATTTTTTTATTGTGGTAGCAGCCCTTGTGTTAGGAGTAAAATGTTACCATACCACACCTGATCATCAAAGTGTTAATGTACCTCCACCACTGTCCTTAGGACCTTTCCTGTCTACACCCCTGCCCTCTACAGACTCAGAATTCAGTAGAGTTTAAGGGTTGGTTTTCATTGGACATTGTCTTCCTTTGTTTTTATTGATTTCCTTTTATGCCACATCTGGATCAGATCTTCCAGTAGTCATCTTTCTTCTTGCTTATTTCACTTAGCATGATTTCCCCTCAAACCCCCACCCCACCTCCAGTTCTATCCAGGTTGTAGCAAAAGACAAGTTTCTGTCTTTTCTTTTAGCTGAGTAGTATTCCATTGTGTCTATACCCTACAGCTGCTTTATCTGTTTATTGTTTCATTCAACCCTATGATTGTTTCCAGATCTTGGCTATTTTAAAATAGCACTGCACTATATGTAGGAATGCATATATCTGTTCAAATTAGCGTTTTTGTATTCTTGGGATAGATGCCAAGGAATGGAACTGCTGGATTATATGGTAGTGCGTTTTAATTTTTTTGAAAAGTCTCCATTTAGTTTTTCAGACACTGAGCCAGTTTACTGACCTATCAAAACAAAATGAGGGTTCCTTTTTTCAATACCTCCCTACCAGCACCAGTTGTTTCCAGCCTTTTGGATATATGGGGTCTGTTTAATACACTTTTGGAAAAGGCCTCCTTTTCTCTGTAGAACTACCTTTGTCAGAAATCAAGTGTCCAAATTTGTCTGATCCTGCTGTTCTTTGTCAAAAAATATTCACTTAAACTTCGTAGGAGTGTGTGTGTGAGCTTACCTGCCTGTGTGTGCATTAGGGAATGATGTTATTTTCATTTACTAGATATTTGGGGTTGTCATTTGACAAATAAATATTTATATATTGAGTAATTGAGTACCTTATCTGTGCCCAAATCTCAGGTTTTTAAAATTATTGCACTCACCTTGGCACCAAAAGAGCTGCCCCCAAATTGATTTTATTAAAAAAAATACAAAATCACTTAAAAGATGGGATGCTCTCTGGCATAAAATTGTCAGTAAGTTAGTAAACCTAATCTGATTTTTTTTTCACCCTACCCCCAGAACCTTGCTTGCTGAATTAAATTATCAAGAGAGAAAACTGGGCCTCCTGGAGATAACATAATTACTGACAGTTTGGGTTTGAAATGATAACACAAGCTAACTTTCACTGCTTTTTTTTCCCCCCTAAGAGATTAAAAAGGAAATTGTTTCTTCCCTTACTTACCTCCAGGTAGTTAGTCATTCCTGAACCATAGATTGATTTCTGTCCAGCTAGGTGATAATGCCATCTATACTTGTAACCCTGAAACATAGTACGTGCATAGGGAGGATTGTCTTTTCTAAACTGTCAGTGCTAGTAGCATGGATGGCATTAAAATTTATTTTGATGTGAGTTAATTGAAGGCCTTAGGGAAAGATCACAACTGAATCCCAGTATCTGTTTTTCCAACAGCTTACAGGCTGGATTTATACTGAGCTCAGAGAATCTCAAACATATTGTCAAAAATAGTAGGATATTAAAGTTGGAAGGGGCATTTCCAGCCAAAGCTGAAAATCCTTTCTATTGCATTTTGGACAGATGGCTGTGTATCTGATCCTAAGTTCCTGTAATGGATAATAAGTGACACACTTGCTAGTTTTTATGGGGCTACCTTGCCACCAATTTTGAAGGGCGTGTTGTCAATAGTCTTATTATCCAGTTCAGCATTTCTCAGCCTTGGGCTCTATGGGCTCCCAAGATATTCCAAGGGAACCACAGGGGGGAAATTGTGTATGTGAGGCTAGTAGGCCAACTGGTAGAATGGGGAAGGTAATAGGAAGGAGACAAAAGTCCGAAGGGGGCTGTAGTCCAGAAAAGGTCGAGAAACACTGATCTATTGTTCTGTGAAGCAAATGTTTCTTTAAGGGAAAAGAACCTGTAGGCTGGGGATGTAGCTCTACCATTTACTTTGCTGGTATAGTTGTATGATGCCCTGGGTTTTATCTCTGGCACAGCAACACATGCACACACACACACACACACACACACACACACACACACACATGATTTTACAATAAGAAAACAAAACAAACTCAGAACCTTTGTCTTAAGATACAGGCAATGCCTTGACTGTTGTTTTTAAGTCCAATTATTATGTCTGTATTTTATATGTGGGAAAAATTGGTTTGGGAGAAATTTATCAGTGATTTAAATGATAAACAATTGAAATAGAAAAACATGAGCAAGACATAGTAGACATATTGGCTTCATCATATGTCAATTTAAATTTAGCTCAATGACAAACATAAGCACAAAACATTTGCTTTATTCACAACATGGAGGATTTTTCCCCCAGTCTAAAATTCTGCCTGCACATTCCGGGTTATATTCTCGTAATCAATCTCATTGACTTCAAATAATCTGCATCTGCTCCAAACCCCTTAGCCTGACACCTGGGGCCACAAGAATTTGCCATTCAGTTTGGGAGATCAATTGAAGAATGCATGACCAGCATGTTTTTTTTTTAAAGGGGAAGCAGAATAAAGTAGAATATAATAAAACGATATCAGAATACATTATGCTTGGAGAGAAGAATAAAGACTGTTTTGTGAGCCTTTGCTTTCCCTGTCACATGTGTATGTGAGTTGGGTTGCACTGAGATGGATTTGTTATTGTGGCAGTCAGAGTTAGAAAAATGCTTTCCCGAGTCCCGTCCCCCCCACTTCAGTGTAGCGTCTGACCCAGCACAGTCCCCCAACTCTGTGCTGCCAGGAGTGCCCCCACAGAGCTCCATACCACTATACCACTGCCTGTGTCTCCAGTAGTTTGGGGAAACACGGGCCATGCAGAAACTTAAATTTCTATCTTGGTTTTAAGCCCAACAGCAACCTACTTTCATTGGAAAAAAAAAAGTGGAGGCAAAATTGACCTTAATCATTCAGAGATGTACTGTGCGGTGTTTATAGCTATTACTTCTAACTAGTTTAGATGAGACATTTTCATCTCCCCAAAACACAATCTTTTTACCCTGGAGGAAACATTTTAAAGCCTGAAATGATCTTCAGGTCCAGGGAACTCTCGCAAAAATAAATGTTATCTACAGACCCATGAGTTGAAGATAGATCTAGTAATTTCTCACTTGAATAAAGAATGCTAGTTTTCTCTGGATGTGTTGATTACAGCCATTTTCTGTACTTACTAGGTGTGATTTTCCTTTTCTACAAAGGATATCAGTTCAGCTCATATCGGACTGTACTAAGGAAACTTCTGTTTTTTAAAAAATTTCCTTCTAGGATTTTTTTCTTGATCCAAGTAGGCCTAAAAAATAAAATCTCTTGTAATTTCTTTTGTTGTTATTGTTTTTGGGCCACAGCTGGCGATGATCAGGGGTTACACTCCTGACTGTGTACTCAGGGATCATTCCTGGAATGCCTCGGGGACCTTATGGGATGCAGGGATAGAACCCAGGTTGGCCGAGTGCACGACAAGCACTTACGGTACTATCTCTTCAGCCCCTTAATGTAATTTATATTATAGAGGGAATTGGTAGCACTGTAGCACTGTTGTCCCGTTGTTCATTGATTTGCTCGAGTGGGCACCAGCAACATCTCCATTGTGAGACTTGTTATTACTGTTTTTGGCATATCGAATATGCCACAGGTAGTTTGCCAGGCTCTGCCATGCGGGCGGGATACTCTCGGTAGCTTGCCGGGCTCTCTGAGAGGGACGGACAAATCGAACCCGGGTCAGCCGCGTGCAAGTCAAACACCCTACCCGCTGTGCAGTCGCTCCAGTCCAAGGGAACTAACTGGTGAGGTCTGATATATAGTATATAGCATAAGCAAAAATAATTTTCTGCCTTGTTTAAAATTTACTTTGGCTATATTTTTGCAATAAACAAATTGGTGGAAAAGCCTCATTTTCTCTTCTTTTCTGTATTTAAAAGAGTGATAGGCAGTGAGCCAGAGAGTAGTGGGTAAGATGCTCGTTTGCATGTGGCTGCCCCAGGACCTATCCTGGTACCCGATATGGTCCCCCAAGTCCTCCAGGAGTGATCCCGGAGTGCAGAGCCAGTAGTAAGACCTGAACACAGCCAGGTGTGGCCCCAAAACCAGAAAAAATTGATAAGGCAGCAGTGATAATAGTTCTATTAAATAACTTTCAAAACTTTAAAGAATAAAGGATTTACATTTCCAAAATATAGGCTAAATGGCCCAGAGGAATAATAACTCAGTTACTTAGAATATGTGCCTTGTAACTGTAAGGTCATGAATTTAATCCTTAGTCCCACCACATGTGCCAAACACAATTCTGAGAGTTCTGTCCTTTAGCACATTGACTACAGCATTGCAGTTTGTGTTTCTCGCCACCTAGAGGCTTCATGAAATAAATCCTACTTTCTTTCGCTAGATATATTAAAAGAAATTAAAAATTAAAATTCCCAAGAACTAATTTTCACAATATGGCTGTGTTTTTCTACTTGCCGAAACTGTTCAGTGAACTAGTATACATATTTGGTGCTACAGTCTGTCCAATGTGACATTAAAGTGTGAGCCACCGGTGGTACACACCATCTGGTGATAAATAGAAGTGTGAGCTACCAGGAATATGAGCCAGCATCTAAGTTAAGTATGACTGTTCTGCTGTCTGTGATTTTGGCACTACGTGCGAATTCTAGAGCCAGATGGGTGTGAGCACCACACGTGAACTAACACATCTGAAAATATGTGTGGGCATCATGGCTAGGGAGTGTGACCCCTGGCAAGTACGTGTGTGAGCACCGCAGAACACTAAAATGTGTAATAGCCCCACAACTAAAGTGACCCCGGTGAGCATATGTAAAGGTGCCTTAATTTAAGGAAGATAGCAATCCACTGTGAGCCCCACAACCTGATGTGCAGTCTGCAATAAGTACAACTAACATGTTCAAGCACCACTGCTAGGTGTGTGATCAACTATCATCACAAAAATGGCAGTTAAGGGAAGCAACAGATCCCAGTTGATTAAGGTGGGTCTTAATCCCAGTTGTTCACACATGCGTTTCATGTACTCTACCACTTAACTATATACCCCAGGCTCTAGAAACTTACTTTGATTTATATTATTTATAACCTGAAAATATATTGACAGTGTGAAATAAAGCTACTAAAACCATAGGAGAAAGCAGAATGAATCAAAATAAAGCCTAAGACACTATTTTACATGAGGCTTGAAAAGTAAGCTTGTTTTTTTTTTAATTGATTAACATAAGCTGGCTCAGATATAGGCAATAACAATCTCTGTATCTTAATAATCTTATAGGCCTTTATATACACAAAATTTTATAAGTATTTCAAATCAAATCTATTTAAAAAATGAGGTAACATTGACTTATAAGAGTGTATGTTTTAGTGGTTCATTGTTGCCATGACAGACCCATAACCAAAGCTCACTTTCCTCCGCCATAGTATATTGAGCCCCTTTCAGCCCACTGCTCCTAAACACTTGGTTACCTCGATTCTCTGGTCAAACTTTAGGGATTTGCTTTCATTGGAAATTGTATCTTCCCTTGCTTTGTCTATATACCACATCTGAATCAGATTGTCCGCTTACTGTCTTTTTTCTCCTGACATTTCACTTTATATGACACACCTCCATTTCCAATCATGTTGTAGAAAAAGGCAAGGTTTCATTTTTGGTCATAACTGAATAGTATTTCTGTATGTGTGTGTGTGTATGTTTGTGTGTGTATCACAACTTCTTTGTCATCTGTCATTAGATAAGTTGTTTTCAGATTTTGACTATTATAAATAGTGTTGCAGTGAACATAGATATGTATAAATCTTTTAATTAGTGTTTTTGAACCACATCAGGCAGTGCTAGGTCTTACTCATGACTGTACTCAGAGATCACTCCTGGTGATGCCCTGGGACCATATGTAGTGCCGGGGATTGAATCTGGGTTGGTTGTGTGCAAGAGAAGGTCCCTGCCTGCCATACTATCTCTCCAGGTCCTGGAATAGTGGTTTTGTGTTCCCAGGAATAGAACTGCTGGATCTTTTGGTAGTTCTAGTTTAAAATGTTTTGGCTAAAGAGAGAGCGAGCAAATGGGAATGCCCTGCCACAGAGGCCAGGTGGGGTGAAGAGGACAGGGTGGGCGTGGTGGGAGGGATGCTGGGACCATTGGTGGCGAAAAATGGGCACTGGTGGAGGGATGGGTACTCGATCATTGTATGACTGAAACATAAGCATGAAAACCTGGAAGTCTAACTTTGTCTCACGGTGATTCACTAATCAAATTAAAAAATAAATATATACAAAAGAAAAACAAAAACCAAAAATAAATAAATAAAAATAGAGACACCATAAAAAAATAAAATAAAATGTTTTGGCTAGGGCCTGGAGCGATAGTACAGTGGGTAGGGCATTTGCCTTGCATGCAGCCAACCTGGGTTCGATTCCCAGCATCCCTTATGGTCCCCTCAGCATTGCCAGGAGTAATTCCTGAGTGCAAAGATAGGAGTAACCCCTGTGCATCGGCTGGGTGTGACCCAAAGAAAAAAAATGTTTTGGCTTGCTTCACAGAGACTGACCAAATTTACAGTCCTACCAACCGTGAATGAGAATTCATTTTCCATTACATACCTATCCAGCACTTGTTGTCTCTGGCCCTTTTGATATAGGTCAAAGAATATTATTTTATTTATGAATGACAATAAAGAATAAAATTTACTTATTCACTGTGTAACCTATGCTTATATATTTTTCCACATAAACACTCAATTCAGGCTTGAAGATGAGATAAGCACACACTGATTTATATTTTTTAAACTTTAGGCACGATGATTTATAATTCTGTTAATGTTAGGGTTTCATGCATAAAAGTTTCCAACACCACACCCTCCACCAGAATGTCTGCTTTCCTCTAGCATATTTCAGGTCTTCCTGTTAATACTTGCTAAACAAGGGAAGCTTTGTAAGTAAAATGCTGAACATTGAGGCATAATGGTCATTGCTTTCCTCTGAATGGCAGCTTATGTAAGTTTCATAGAAGTGTGGAATTACTTGTAATGTATGTTTAGCTTTATAAGAATCTGTCAAACTGTCTCCCAAAGTGAGTACCATTTTGCATTTCCACCAGGGATGAATGAGAGCTTCTGTTGCTTCTATTACTCTGAGTCCTTGAGAGCAATTGACATGGTCAGAGTTTGGATTTTTACCATTCCAATCGGTGTGTAGTTATATTTCACACTGATATAAATTTTTATCCTCTGATGGCTAATGATGCTGAACTTTTCCTCATGTGCTTACTTGTCATCCATATATCTTAATTGATTAAATACCTAGTTATGCCTTTTGTCCATCTTTAACAGGATTATTTCCTTACTGTTCAGTTTTCAGAGCTCTTTCAATATTCTGACCACAAGTCCATTGTTGGTTTGAATATATCTTCTCCCAGTTTGTGGCTTGAAATTTTACTTTCTTAAAACAAGTCTAGAAAACATATGTGCATCCTTAAAGATACAATACAACATGAATTCAATCTGTTATTTCCAATGCAAGTTAAGGAGGATAGGGTTTTTATTTAACTTCTTTGATTTTATATTTATCTTTTACTTATATGAAAGACATTAATTTATCAGGACATTAGCATATTGACTTGTCTTATCTTCTCAGGTAGAAAACCGCATACCAATTTTTGATAATATTAACAGCTTGAGCAGCAAAAATAAAACTACTTTTGTTACTCTATTTTTTTCTTTGTGGTTTGTGTTTTCAGGATATTTTCCACTAGGAACGTACAAATTATTGTTTTAATTTTACTTCAATGATTCCTTATAGTATGTTTAAGTCACCAACCCATTTAAGTTTATTCATTTCATTTTGCTTTTCATTTTAAAACATTTTTATAATATAAAACATTTATGTGATTTCAAAGTCATATTTATAAGTGAATAGCATTAGCTAAGTCTTGGCTTTTCTGACATTCCTTCAATCCCTCTCACCCTGTATAAGTAATTAAAAATATTTTTTCTGTTTAGTTTTGGATTATTCTTCCCTTTTTGGCCATGGTATTCTAACAATAGTAATTTCTTTTAAAGTACTTTATGTTTTTCATTAAAAGTCTAATCCCATCATTCAACATACAGTTCACCCTTTTTATTATATTTACCCACTCCCTTCCCCCTTCCCTTCTGGTAACCAATAATTTGGTCTGATAATCTAAGTTTATTTTTGTTTTACTTGGTTCATTTGTTTCTTTATGTACTATATGTAAATATAATCATATGGTGTTTGCCTTTCTCTGTCTGACCTAATTTTCTAAGCACAATACCCTTCAGTTCTTTCCAGGTTGCAAATGCAGGATTTTATGTTTTTTAAAAATGTAATAGATGAGTAGCAATTTATTGTGTGAAAACATACATACATATATATGTATATACATATACATATATATGTATATATATAATTTTATTTCTCTTCTTTCATTTCCTCCTTCCTTTCACTGCTATTGTTAAATGACTGGGGATCATACACACTTGGTTGTGGTGCTTACCAGGTTCATACATCTGGTTTCCGTTTTCCATGCTCACACAATCAGCTGTGGCCCTCACTGGAGGTCACACACTTGAATTGTGGTGGTAGTGCTTGTGTTTCTTTCCGATGCTGCTGTTTTCTGGAGCTTGTGCTCTAGTTGTAGAGCTCTGGTACACAGGTGGTTGCTGTGGGCCAGGTTGTATACTCTGTTGCAGTTTTGGGATTCTCAGAAGAGCAACTGTGACCGTGTTCATAACATGTGAATAGCACCAGGGGTAGAATTTCTGGCCTCACGCTTGTAAGGCGAGTGCTTTTAGCCACTGAGCTATCCCTTAGGCTCAAAGGCTTGGTATTAAAAAAATTATATTAAAATTTTTGACCACAACTGGTAGTACTCAGGGCTTACTCCTGGCTCTGCACTCAGGGATCACTCCTGGTGGTACTTGGGGATCATATTCCCATATGATCCCCATATGATCCTGGGTATCAAACCTGGGTCGGCTGCATGCAGAGCAAGTAAGCACCCTTCGTACTGTACTCTCTCTTTGGCCCTGAAGTTTTTGATTTTTAAAACAAATTCTTAAGTTTCTTTTAAAACTCATAGTCACTTATTAAGTGGCAACATTTGCTGCAATTCTTTTGAAACTTTCTTTTTTTTCTTCTAATACAATTTTTCATTTATCCTTATAGGGCTGGAGTGATAGCAGAGTGGGTAGTGCATTTGCCTTGCACGCGGCCGACCCAGGTTCGATTCCTCCGCCCCTCTTGGAGAGCCTGGCAAGCTACCTATAGTATCCTGCCCACATGGCAGAGCCTGGCAAACTACCATTGGCCTATTCTATATGCCAAAAACGGTAACAACAGTCTCATAATGGAGATGTTACTGGTGCCCGCTTGAGTAAATCAATGAACAATGGGACGACAGTGCTACAGTGCTACAGTGCATAGAGTTAGTCCACTGGAATGCGTGTTTCATTTGTAGATACACAGCACTATATTGTGTGGATATACCGTTTGTTCTTGGTAGCTTGCCGGGCTCTCCAAGAGGGGTGGAGGAATCGAATCTGGGTCAGCCTGCCGAGTGTATCTCGCCTGCAGGGCAGAGTCTGGCAAGCTACCCATGGCATATTCAAGCCAAAAACACTAACAACATCTCACAATGGAGACATTTCTGGTACCTGCTCGAACAAATTGATGAGCAACGGGATGACAGTGACAGTGACAGTGACCATTTGTTCAGTCCATCCTCTTAATGAGCAGATGTTTTATTTTCAGTCTTTAGCTATAACACATAATGCTCTAATAAATAGTGAGAGTTCTGATTCAGAAGACATCAAAAATGTGAAAAGGAAGGCTGGAGGGATAGTACAGCGGGTAGGGCTGCACCTTGTACGCGACCGACTCGGGTTTGATTCCCAGCATCCCTTATGGTCCCTGAGTACCGCCAGGAGTAATTCTTGAGTGCAAATCCAGGAGTAACCCCTGTGCATTGCCGGGTGTGACCCAAAAATCCAAAAAAAAAAGTGAAAGGGAACTTATGGCACTAGAGAAAACATTGTAAGGCATATATCTAATGAGTGGCATACCCAGTATGTATAAATAATTCTCAAAACTATACTATAAAAATCAAATTGGGAGGCTGGAAGGTGGCTCTGTGGCTAGTGTACCTGCCTCATAAGGGTGAGGCTGCATATTTGATCCCCAGTGCTACCTGCATGGACTGAGCACAATCCTGACAGCTCTGCTCCATGTTGGGCAGCTCCTTTGTCTGATCCTAGTATTTTGTAAGCAGTTTCTGGTCATACTATAGCCAGCTGTGCATTAGTGGTTACACAGCTGAAGGAGTGAGACCCCTAGTGAGAACCACAATGAATATGTGAGCACCACAACCAAGCATGTGTGTGAATCCCAGTTATCACATTAACAGTAAAGGAAGGGGAGGTATACAAAAAAGGCAAATGATCCACTGCAGAGTATCCGAGTAGCATTTCTCTAGAGAAATTATACAAATAGTACAGAGAAAGATGCTCAACATCATTGGTCATTAGAGAAGTGCAAATTAAGACTACAGTGAGATATCCTACCAGGGGTATTTGCTACCCCCATACTTTGGCTATTTATTACATATGCAGGCATTCCATAAAAGGTCCATGCCACAAATATGCCACTGCATAGGTGGACCTCAAGAATGTTAAAGTAGGGCTGGAGCGATAGCACAGCGGGTAGGGCATTTGCCTTGCATGCGGCCGACCCGGGTTCAATTCCCAGCATCCCATATGGTGGCCTGAGCACCGCCAGGGGAAATTCCTGAGTGCAGAGCCAGGAGTGACCCCTATGCATCACTGGGTGTGACCCAAAAAGCAAAAAAAAAAAAAAAAAAAAAAAAAGAATGTTAAAGTACAAACAATATATAAAAGACCACATGTTGTATGGTCCCATTTATGTGGAGTAGGCACACCCACTAGGATGGTTATAACAAAAGAGACACAATTAAATGTTGGCAAGGATGTATGGGCATTGGAACCCTCAGATTGTTGGTTGGAATGGCAAATGCTATTGCTGCTGCTGTGGAAAAATTAGCAGTTCTACAGTACTACTACACTACACTTGATCTTAGCCAAAAGAATGAGATGTTACTGAGCCCGCCCAAGAAATCGGTGATTAACAGGATTTCGTGATCGTGATCGTGACAGTACTACATGACACAGTGCTCTTAGGTGTATATCGAAGAAAAATGATAAACATGTCTTCAAAATTGATGTACATGAATACTCACAATAACATTTTTGGTAAGAGCCAAAATGTGGAAACAGCCCAGATACCTATCAGCAGAAGAAAATATTAGCAATATATGCTTTATCTCTGTAATGGAATATTATTTGCCCAGAGAAAGAAATGTAGCACCAATATGTGCTAAAACATGGGTGATGTTCAAAAACAATAAAACAGTATTCAAAAAAAATCACATATCATTTGTTCCCCTTAGTGTGAAATGTACAGAAAAAGAAAATGTGTAGCTAGAAAACTTAATTAATGTTTTTTCCAAGACCTGTTTGGGGTAAGGGAAGAAATGGTGAATGACTATTGAGTATAGGGTTTCTTGTGGGAGATGACAGAAACATTCCATATTAGATCATGATGATTATTGCACAATTCATAATTTGAGTAGACACCATTGAATATTAAAAAAATTAATTTTGGAGGCAAGCACACTCATCAGTTCTTAGAGGCAGCTCCTAGCTCTGTGCTCAGGGGTTACTCCTGGCAGTGCTTAAAGGACCAGGCAATGCCAGGGATCAAAGCCTGGAGCCTGTATGCGAAGCATGTGCTTAGCCCAGCATTGAGCTGGCTCCATGAATTCTTTATTTCAAATGGGTTAACTTTATGTAATATAAGTTATATTTCAATAAGTATCTATTTAATAAATAATTGCCAATAAATAAATGATAACCAGAGAAGGGAGTTTGCAGCGGGCAGTTGCTGTGCAGCCAGAATATCACGTATCTGCTGTACCAGATTACAGAATGACTTTTATTTGAAAGTATTCTGTTACTTGTCTTGCACATTATTTTAGACTGGTCCAGTTCTTGAAGATGTAATTCATACCGTGTGTGCGTGTCTGTGTGTGCGCGCGCGCACGTGCGCGCAAGTGTTGCCAAGCATCACACTTCAGGCCTCACACATACAAGGCAAGCTCTCTACCATTCCGCTGCATCCCAGTCCTTCAGGTGGTATTACTCTTGTTATTTCTAATTGTTAATTTGGGACTTAAAAGCTAGAGTTGCTATCTTTTATTTTCTTTGCTTTTGGTCTACACCCGGCAATCCTCAGGATACTCTTGACTCTGCACTCAGGGATTACTCCTGGTGGTGTCCCGTGGACTGTATAGGATGTCAGGGATTGAACCTAGGTCAGTCACATGCAAGGCAAACACCTTAGCTGCTGCACTATATCTCTGGTCCCTTAGAGTTTACTTGTCTTTTCAAAAAATCTTTTATTTAGGTACTGTGATTTACAGACCTATTAATAACTGAGTTTCAAGCATACAGTGTTCTAACTTCTGTTCCACCACCAGTATCTGCATCATTCCACCAGTGTCCTCACTTCCCTTCCCTCTCTCAGCTCATCTCCGTCATAGACTCAGTTTTAGGCTTATTTATTGTGATTTGGGTCACAGGTATTTAGTAGCGTTTGCTCTAGTGGTTTTGATGTATACAGAGACCTCAACTCTACTCCACCAAGTGTCCAAGGACCCAGACCACTGTCCATATGTTATTTCCGGGCCACCTCTTTCTACTTTTCCCACTGTTTCTCTTCTTCCTTGGTATTTTTATTTCTGTACTCTAGGGTCAAGGGTTTGCCCACGTTTAATGTCTTTAATTCCCTTGTTATCCTATACACCACAGATCGGTGGAATCATCTGATATGTGTCCTCCTTTTGTGGACTGACTTTTCTGATTCAGGGACCAGACACAGTGGTCACTGTGTTCACTTTTGCATTCTGTCCTAAAACATTGCAGCTGTGTCACACAGGACACTCCGTTCTTTACATAAAAAAGGCCTCACAGTGGCTTAAGCAAAATTTTCTCACACTCTATGATCAATAGAGACCTGGCAGTATAGGTTCAGGCTGATAATGTCATAAAGAAGTTTGGTTCTTGTCACTCTGTTCTGCCATTTTCAGAATGCTAATTTTTTTCTATGGCTTTGATCTAATAGTTGCCAGGATGGTTGTCTCAGTTCCGTCATCATAACTACTCCTAACCATGGGCAAGACAAGGAAGAATGAGAGGAAGGGATAAAAGCTCTTATTATGACAAAAAAAAGTTTCCCAACCTCTAGTATTTTTTATAACTAGAATTGATTCACATGGCTATCCTCTGCTACAAGAGAAGTCATTTGATTTTCTCTCTCTTTTGGGAGCTGGACAAAAGAACAGGGAGTAAATAATGGCTGCCGGAGCTAGCAATTTTGCCACGCCAGCCACAGCCCAGGAGCTCTCTTTATCCTGAGCATTTCTTTCTGTTAAAAATGTGTTTTTTCTTATTATACAAGTAACACAGGAATGCATCATCATTGTGAAAGATTCAGCACCATTCTTCCTTAACAATCCTTCTCATGATGAAAAACAGACCAAATACTCCAGTCAAGTAAGCAGGGTCACTTGTCTGTCCTTTGTATATATTTTGTACATTTCCTCTCGGTGGTATATTTGCCTCCTACCCTGTCAGCATGCTCATGCCTCTTTTTCTTTGCCATCCAGATCCTAGCCTCCCTAGATGCTTGGCTCTAGTGGCCCTTCCTCATTAAAGCCTTTCCTGATCATTTCAGCAGGAATCATCCTTCTTGTCTACATAACCCTGAACTTCTATTGTTCAGTCCACTCCTTTATTGCCTTGTTTCCTGTGTCGCATTTTGCATTCTGTATATGTGATTTATGTGATTGTAGTGTTCCTCAGCTGACACGTATACCCTTCCTTGATTACATCTGTGTTCCCTTTCATGTTCATAGTGCTATTCTTACCTACGGTGGGGTGGGTCCTTACCATGTATGTGCCTGTCAATCGTCTCTGACTACCTGTACCAGCCATGCCTAAAAACGAGAAGAGGATCAACGCAGCTTGGGAGAATCATCTGCGGAATTAGCTTCTCACCTATGTCTTTCACTTTTGCTGTGGAACAAAAAGTATGTCTTATTTTAGCAACAGTGAATATAAAGAAGGAGCAAAGTCATTTGCTTTATATCTTAAATAGGTCATAAGCCTCTCAGATGTGTGGCTCACACAAAACATCCAGGACAGCATGAAGATGTCACCATGTAAGTAGTGACTCACTGCCTCTCTGTGACCTATTACGCCATGCTCAGGGACATTTTTCTCTTGTTGGTATCCAGCTTGGCTTTTTCTGGAAGCAGCAGATTTTCTTTGAGCATTCACCAGGCAGGACCCCGTAGGAGACTAGAGTTCCAACAACAGGGTGCCAGGTGCACAACTGGGTAAATAAGAAGGGATTTCTTGGGTTATTACTTGAGTTTATCCTGTTTCTGCTGTTGTAGGAAAGGCATAGATGCAACTTTTGGGGGTGAAATTCCCCAAAGCAAATGGAAGTCAGAGGTGAGCATTTTCACTTCCTTATTAGCAGGCCTTCCGATGGTCCAAATCAACCTGGAAAAACTCATAGGGACTAGTTATAGGCCAAATAAATGCCTTCTTTGTGTGATGTATTTGGCATCATCAAGTAAGTAACTGTCAGTGTCTAGGGACTTAGGGGAAGATCAGGTTAGGTCAAATAATTAAGTTGGATTGCAATTGCTAAAGCTTTTCCTTACATGAGTTGGGTAAATAAAAGTATATTGCTGTATTAAACTGAAACAGATTTATGTTTAACACTTGCAGGACTATTTCCATCTCATTTTTATGAGAGTTTGGTCATTTATTACTTATTTATGTTCAAATTTATGTTTATTACCTGAGTAGAACCTCTCCTAGAGACCGTGAGGAAAGTGAAATCTCCCTTTCCTGGTTTTTTACTAATTGAAATTTTTAATGAGATCATCACAGATTCACATTCAGTTATAAGAAATCTTCCACAGGCATCCTGTGTGCCTTGTCAAATTTCCTTTGGTAACATTTAACAAATGATGGTACATTGTCAAACTAGGATATTAAAATAACTGTAATTGAATAATCTTCTCCAAATCTCCCCCGTTTGGCTGATTTGTTCTTGTGTGTGTGTCTGTGTGTGTGTGTGTAAGTATGTGTTTAATCTGTACAGTTAACCTGTGACCACTATGACAATAAAAATACAAAAGAATTCACAAGGATTTCCCCCATTGTCATTTTATAAACGACCTTCCTTTCCATTAACCTCCTCCCACCCTTCACTTCTGGAGACCACCAAATTATTTCTCCATTTATAAATATTTATAACTTTGAAAATATTGCATAAATGGGCATGTAAAGTATGTTCTTGTGGGATTGTATTTTCCCCCTCAACTTGGCATCATTCCCTGGAGCTTAGTCTAGGTTGGTATTGTTTTTATCACTGAACATGATTTCAAATCTCTTCCTTAGTTTCTTTAATCACTTACCTGATGAAGGACATCTGGGCTATTTTCAGTTTGGAGCTGTTAGAAATAAAACTGCTACCACTATTCATGTACAGGTTTTTGTGTGGACGTGTGTTTTCGTTTCCTGGGATAAATGATTAAGAATGCAGTTTCTCTGTACCTGTGAGCGGAGTGTATCAGCAGCCTGATGGTGCTCTCAGGCCTCCTGATACCCCCAAATTGCTGCTGTGCCTTTGGCCAGGCCCCAACAACTTGCAAGAAATTAAATGGCCAAAAGTTAGGTATGTGGGAGCCACACCCACAAACTAGCTATACAAGCTCATTTATTGGTCTTATTTTAGAGACCCATAGATAAATCTCAAAAAAGATCAAATGTCACAGTTAATCTCACATGGCTGACCTTCACATGGCTGAACAGACTGGGGTAAATCAGAGGGGGGCGGGTTGGCCTGCTGGCCCGCTTAAGCAGAGCCCCCAGCAGCCCATTACTTTCACAATCCAAAATCGCCACCATATTACCGGCCAGATCCCACTGTCTCAGGACGTACTTCACCAAGGTATATCTGCTGAAAATTCTGGTATGCACGTTTTGTGACTGAAATCTCCAGGCTTTCTCAGAGTTGTGGTGGGCTACCTTCTACCACTTCCCAATACACATGGAAGCACTGGAAGTCACCCCCACAAACCAACTCCATCACAACCCTGTAAGCTCTACTGCCAGCCTTGCTTCAGAGACTCCTAAACAAATCTTGAAAGAGCCACAGAAAAGCTCAGACCCATGCATGGCTGGACAGACTGGGGTAAATTGGAGGAGGGCGGGTTGGCCTGTTGCTCAAGCAGAGCCCTGGCAGCCACTTGCTTCCACAATCCAAAATCTCCATCATACCCCCAGTCTGACTCCACTATCTCAGGATGGACCTCACCAAGATATAAAATGCTGAAAATTTTGTAATGTGGATCTTAGTGCACCAACATCTCTGGCCTAGAGACACAGCAGCAAGCCCCGGAAGACACCACAGCACCGGAGATCCCTCCAGACCCCATATTGAGTGAATTTCACTGGGGAACCCCAGATGGAGCAGATACAGTCTCCCCACCTACTCCAGATGGAATCGGGACCAAGAGCTATAAGTAAGGCCCAGGTATGCGGGTTCCAGGACTGAATCTCCAGGCTGCATGGAGGCAGAGGACTTGGGCTATCCCTCCCGGGTCTCTACCCGCCCAGTAGACTGGCTGTCACTCCCACAATTTGCCTCTGGACAACAGCCCTGGCCCAGAGACTCCAATTGAATCCCAAAATGGATTAGTGCCATACTACAGAGATGTCTCTGGAACCCAACCATTTACAATCTAGAAATTTATATTTATAATCGTGGCTGTGTGAGCTCTCATAATATTCAAAATGAGCAATGGAAAATAAATTATCTAGCGTTTGCCCCTAGCAGGTAGGCTTGAATGGTGGTGGGAAATTTCGAGCAAAACATAATGCCCAGAATTAGAGAGTATTGGGGAAATGGTCTGCTATAGAGTCAGGGTAAGGACTGGCATGTGGGTGGTGGAAAATGTGCACTGGTGGAGGGATGGGTTTTCCATCATTATATGGCTGAATCTCAAACATGAAAGCTATGTAACTCTATCTCATCGTGATACAATTTAAAAAAAAAGTAATGTGGAGTTCATGCCCAATTTAATCAGCTTAATCAATGGCTGAACAAATAGCAGTACTCCTACATTTTTAAAATTTATTAAAAAAAATTTTTTTAAGTAGTAAATCACCATGGGCAGGAGCGATAGCACAGCGGTAGGGCGTTTGCCTTGCACAAGGCCGACCCAGGTTTGATTCCTCTGTTCCTCTCGGAGAGCCCAGCAGGCTACCGAGAGTATCTTGCCCGCATGGCAGAGCCTGGCAAGCTACCCGTGGCATATTTGATATGCCAAAAACAGTAACAACAAGTCTCAAGATGGAGACGTTACTGGTGCCTGCTCAAGCAAATCAGTGAGCAATGGGATGACAGTAACAGTGACAGCGACAGTAAATCACCATGAGGTACAGTTACAGACTTACAAACTTCTGTGCTTACATTTCAAGTATATATATATAATGTTCAAGTATCCATCCCTCCACCAGTGCCCATTTTCCACCACCAATGTTCCTAGCATCCCTCCCACCATCCCCACCCCATTCTCCCTCCCCCCACCCCACCTCTGTGGCAGGGCATTCTCTTTTGCTCTCTCTCTCTCCTTTTGGGTGTTACTCCTACATTATTAAAAAAAAAAGAATGCAATTTCTGGGCTGCTATGTGAATCAGTGGTAGAGCTCATACATTGTCTATGTGATACCCTGGGTTCAATCCCCATCACTACAAAATAAGCAAATATAAATAGTGAAGTTCCTGGATCCTCTGATAATTATGTGTTTAGTTTTATTTAAAAATGGCCATACCATTTTTTCTTTGTTTCGAGGCCACAGCTAATGGTGCTCAGGACTTATTCCTGACTCTGCACTCAGGGATCACTCCTGGTGGGTCTCAGGGGACCGTATAGAGTTCTGGGGTTGAATCCAGGTTGGCAGCATGCAAGGAAAGCACCCTACCTGCTATACTATCTCTCTAGCTCCCCTGTAAAAACTATTTTTGAGAGTGAATATACCTTTTTGCATCATCAAAGGCAATATGTGACATTAATGTAGGTTCTTTATATCTTGGTTAACATTTACTTTCAATATTTTTAATTTTGGGTGTCTGGCTAAGTGATAACTCATTGTGGGCCAAATTGACATTTCTCTGAGGGCTGGTAAGTTGAATACCTTTTCATGTGCTTGCTTGCCAGCTATATATTTGTTTGGTGAACTGGCTGGTTCTGTACTTTGCTTTTTTCTCATGGGATGTTTTCTCTCTGTTGAGTTTTGAGAATTCTGTATACATTCTAGATACTTGCCCTTTGTCTAAGATGTGTGTGGTTTGCACATATTTTTTTTCAAGTCTTAGTTTGTTCTTTCATCATAATAATTGTCTTGCAGAGCAAAAATTTTCCAATTTTGATGATAGACAGTTTACTTTTTTTTTCCTTTTGTGCATTGTGCTTTTGCTATCAAAAGCTTTGTTTTTGTTTTTATTTTGTATCGGTTCAAGTGTATCAATAACTAGTACTGTGGCTGTGCCGGTCCTTGTGGTTCTTCTGATTGCAGATGACCTTCAGCAATGACCAGCAAGGAATACTTAAAACAAAAAGAGGTTCATCACTTACAAGGTCTGGAAATTACATGGCACACCTGGGCCACACAGCGTGGTCATGGGTAGAGAGAGCATAAACAGGCTGCCTTTTATTGGGGTCAAGGGTGGGAAGCCGAGGATTTCACTGACTCTTTGTTGGCGCATTTAAAATAGGAGACTGGGGATTTAAAGCTGGACAAGGAAGAGTGGGGGTGTGGGGCTGGGGGGAAAGCCCTAAGTGGTCCCAAATGGCCAGTTATCTGGATCTTTGGGGATCTATTTGTAAAACAAAAGAGCCTCAGTGTGAAGGCAGTCTGGCTATTTTTCTGGGTGAGGCTGGCATTGTCCTTATGCAGTTCACCCACTTCCAAGTGGATGTCTGTGTCAAAACTTCAACTTTATTTTTTGTATGTTTCTTTTTGGTGTAGAGAAATGTGATTGATTTTTGTATGTTGATCTTATATTTTGTCACCCTGCTAAGCTCGTCTATTAGCTTTAGTATTTGGGATGAGGGAGCATGTGTTCTGTGGCATTTTCCCCTATGTAGACATTCTGTCATATGCAGATTGTTTCATTTCTTTTTTTTTTTTTTGCTTTTTTTGGGGTCACACCCAGTGATGCACAGGGGTTACTCCTGGCTCATGCACTCAGGAATTACTCCTGGCGGTGCTTGGGGGACCATATGGGATGCTGGGAATCAAACCCAGGTCAGCCGGCCGCACGCAAGGCAAACACCCTACCTGCTGTGCTATTGCTCCAGCCCCACATTTCTTGCTTTCTAGCCAGTATACCATTTACTTTTCTTACCTTATTACGGTGGGTAAAAATTCTTATAATATGTTGAATGAGAGTGAGGAGAACATTCTTGCCTAATTTCTGATTTTAGAGAAAGAACATTTAGTTTTCAAAATCACTACTTATCCATATCGCAAAATTTCTTAAGATCAGGAACAAGGTAATAATATCTGCTTTTAGCACTTTTTTTTTGTTTTGGGGTCACACCCAGCTGTACTCAGGGTTTATTCCTGACTGTGCTCAGGGATCACTCCTGGTGGGGCCAAGGTAACCATATGGGGTGCTAGGGCTTAAACCTGGATTTGCCTCCTGCAAGGCAAGCACCTTACCCACTCTGTTATTGCTCCGCCCCCTGCTTTCATCACTCTTAACGTATTACAAGAAATTTTACCCACTATAGTATGTAGCTTCTTTAGGCTGTTGTATATGGCTGTCGGTGTTTCTCACGTTTACATTCTTGTCATGAGTATCAGTTATGTCACGATTTTTATTTTAACTCTTGTTCTTGTAACATTGGGGGCTGTTAATGCAGAAGCTTGTATTTGACTGCTGAAATACTCAGCAAGATCACTGCTATAACACAGCTTGGTACAATCACCACACCCTGCCCTTGGACTTGTATGAGCCACTATTCTCAGTTAGAGAACAAGGCTGTCTATTCCTAGTCATCATTAGCAGTTGTCCACGTACAGTTGGAAACTTTCCTGCCTACCCTGTTATCTTACTCTTCTGCTCTGAACCAGAAGTTTTGCATATTGGTGTTTCCATGAATGGTTCATTGCCTCTTAAATCCACAGACTTTTAACAGGAGGGAAATCATGTGTAACTCTTGTACTGTGTTGCAGACTCTACTTTTTGACACTACCTTCTTTGATTTGATTTGTTTTTGCATCGGATGCTGCTAAAGCCAGTGTGTTATTAAAAGAATGCAGGACATGGTTGTAGGGTATTAGGAGAAGCTCTCTTTAGTCTTCCTATACTAATACACACACACACACACAGATACAGGCACAGATCTCTCCTATGAATGACTCCCTGCTTTTACTTCCCTGCTTTTACCTCATGGGAGTTGTCTCTCCATAACATTGATGAGAGAGGTAAAAGGCCAGATCATAAGCTCCTGGTTTCCATCTTAGGATGTATTGCCCATGTATATATAACTCAAAACTTTCCTATTCTTCTTGTCTGGAAACAAGAAGTGGAACCAGTTGCTCCTCTACAAATGCTAGAGTGAATTTCAAATAGGTCTCTTACATCAGTTAAGGTGAAAGATTTTACTGATATTTTTGTGCTCAGAATTTGAGAAGAGGTTTACTTTTTCAATGTATAGAGAAAAATTGTCCTTTGAATCAGTTAATCTTATTCAGCAAAAAAAGCATTAAATCACAGCTGTTAGGGACTTAAATGTATTAGTTTGTAATGCTTTCCACTGCAAGTAATGGAACACCTGTCTAATTGAGCTGAAATAGGAATCCAGCCCCCACCCCCCTGCACCCATCACCGCCATCAAGACAAAGCAGGGTATCTGGAGTCTGGTGGATGCTACCGTATATTTTACTTTCTTTATTTAAATTTTTTTTTTCGGGGCTGGAGTGATAGCACAGCCAGTAAGGTGTTTGCCTTGCATATGGACGACCCGGGTTTGATCCTCGGCATCCCATATGGTCCCCCAAGCACCGCCAGGAGTAATTCCTGAGTGCAAAGCCAGGAGTAACCCCTGAGCATCACTGGGTGTGACCCCCCCAATTTTTTTTTTTAAACCCAGTATCCCTCCCAACTGCCATATACTTCAAAACTCAGTTATGAATTAGCTTCCCCTTGGTTTCCCCAATTTCTTGCCTATGATCCCAAGCTCCAGCCATCATGTGTACATCTCTGCAAGAGGATGGTGAGCTCTGGACAGCATCACCTGCATTTGTCCTCTTGGCTCAAAACATTTCCCTAGAGTACTAAGACATATTTCTGAGAAAGGTGCTCAGGAAATAAGTGTTTAGCCTTTTCTGGTTTCTAAATGGAGGCTGATAAGAGAGAAAGAATTTGGAAACGGATGTCCTAATCAGTTCCAATGAGCCAGTGATTTTTAACTGTCTTTGGGAAAAGTTTGTATAATTGTTTTCATTGATTGGGGCTTTCATTTGAATTATTTAGAGAAAAAATTCATCTTCTGAGGAAGGATTGCACTTCTTTCTTGATCTTGATTTATATTTTATTTTCCCTTCTATTGATTTAAATACATTATTAAATATATAAAACTGGTCATATTGTTATTTGAAATGCTGGCTCAGAATCATGAGCTCAGTATCACTTCCAAGTTAGGTTGTTATGAGAGGGAAAATTACCTTTAAAACTGTTTGAAGTTTTTTTTTTGGCACGGCTATTTTATTTTCACATTTAGGGTTTCTTTTTGAGTGATTTAGGTTTATTAATAAGTAATGATAGCTTTCATGCTCTGATGGTCCTGAGTGCTAAGATCCCACTATCCCTGAGGCAATTTTGTTGTTTTTTTCTCTAGGCTGTTCAGAATATCTGTTGAATGATTATTTTTTTCTCCATAAAAGTGTGGAAATGAAGAGAAAAATGAACTTTGAAAATAAATATGACATAAAGGGAGGAGCAAAGCTATGCATGGAAAGAAGTAAACTAGCTCCAAATCTGATCAGACTAAAACTGATTAAAATCATCCTATATCATATTTGCCATTAACCTCAAAAAAATAGCTAGCAGAGTAAGGGGTGTTGCATTGAAATATCAAATAGGAGTGGATGGGCTCTCTTTAGCCCCCAGATTCCAGTAGGCTCCCCGTGGTTGTTTTCGCAACATTCTCCTCTAATACCTGCTCTGCTTTTAAGGGCTGAGTCTTTATCCAATTATCTGATTTTTTTTAACTTCCCTCTCAGGGAGGGTGGTCATTTTCATTGTTATATTTGTCAAAAGCAAAAGTTTTTAACTCTAATGACTTAAACAAGAGCACAAACAATGCAAAGCCTAATGTTTGTTTGTGACTTTGGGCATTGGGTTTGCATCCTAGATTCCCCACACCTGCTAGTTGAATCACCTTGGACAAATTCAACTCTGCCCTCTTGAATGACATTGTGCACTCACAGATTTTCTCTGGGAATTAAAAAATGAAATAAAGCTTCCAGAATACTTAGAACCGTATCACACATGGTAACTATTAGGTCTAGAGGAATGATATTCACATCTGCAAAGATTGGCTTCTGGTTCATGGTGTCCCAAGTGAGCTGTCAGATTCTCACCAAGCCCTTCAATCTTTTTGCTTTTGCTGCATGGTTGTCGAGCATCTGGGCTTTGGGGTATAGCTTTGAAAACAACAAAGAGACTGGTGTGCTGGATGGTGTTGGGAAAGATGATTATTAAATCAACTCTTCCTAATGCCGATGGCCGTAGCCAGCTTCACCTTATGGTTTCTCAAGTGGCTCTGATAACTTATTGGTTGTTCGTTAATAACCAAAAGCATCTGATAAAATTGTTCTTACAATCTGTAGCTACAATGAAGGGTATCAGCTACTAATTTGATATGAAAGAGCAGAGAGAGCAGAGTTGACAGCTGTCTTTCTAATAGTGCTGTCGTAAGTGTCATAAGGGAGTGAGAGCCAGGGAGCTGAGGTACCAAAGAGCACTGGATCTGGAAATAACATCTTCCTGACCTATCATTTTCTAGGACATTTGCTTCATTTCTTAGAACTTTGAGCATCATTTCAGTATTACTTGGACAAAGGTCAGGTTGACATGCACACCTCAGTTTATAATGCAGATCTTGAGTGTGTGGGGGGGGGAAGGGAGTGGGAGAAAGGCATTTGAAATAGGTGCCTTGTGAACTTCATGCTACCAAAGAACTCTTCAATCCAAATGAATTCGTTTCTAAAGTGTACAATTTTGCCTTCAGCCTTATGCCACCAGATCCTATGCCAGGCACTGGCCTCACATATCTTCACTCTAACCTCTAACACAGGTGCGTTCACTGTGGACCCCGACTTCAGCCTTTCAGCCTAAAAAGCCCATGTATTCACACAAGGAAACCCGTGGACCTGATCCTGCAGCTTTGCATCACCAGACCCTATCCCTTGCCAGGTGCTGGCCCCACATCATGTCACACTAACCTCTAAACCCCAAACCGAAGAAATTACTCCATATATATATATATATATATATATATCTTATATTGCGGTTAGGGGGTGAGGGGCATCCCTGTTTCACAAACTCTACACTGACTTACATGTGTCAGCTAACTCAAGCCAGTAACTAGCTGACAGTTTTGGGAGGACATACCCAAACATTATGTGATAAGGAAAATAACCTGAACAGCAAAAGTAGTATTGGTAGTCACCTGGCATTAGCAACCTAACAGATCTGTTGTCAAGTAACAGGGAATCTAAACCTCTACAAAACTCAAAGAACAATGGGGTAGAAATAAGGAATTCAGCTGCAGTCAGCGATAGGGATAGAGACCTAGGCAATTCCGCAAGCCCACTGAAACATTTGAGTTTGGTTGATGAGGACCTAAAATCAGCACTCCCTGCACCAGCAACAGAGATTAAGCAGTCACTTTCCACTGGCAATCTTTAGATGAAAAATTCAGACAACTAAAGAACTTTTTCAAAAGATGAGAGCTTCCATACAAATGGAAGTGAAGGAGCTTAAGAACACATTAGCAAGTCATAATGATAGGATCTCACAGGGGGAGAACTGCTTAGAGGAACTTGAAGACAAAACACAGACCAGCATTGATAAAGAAGTTGAAAAGGAAAAAGAGATGATAAAAGAATGGAAGAATCAGTTATGTTCTTGTAAAATAGGTGACATTGCTGTGTGTGTGTTTGTGTTTGTATTTAAAAAGTGGAAATGATAGTGTGTGAAATAATAGGTAGTTTTCTCTGAAGGAAATATTTCTAGAATCAGCCTATTTTGCTTTATTACACCTAGCACAGTGCTTCCCAAACATACTTGTTCTGCTGCATCCTTTAAAGAAAATAAAAGCGACAGTACAGTGGGTAGGGCGCTTGCCTTGCATGCGGCCAACCCTGGTTCAATCCCTAGCATTCCATATAGATTCCTGAGCACCATCAGGAGTAATACCTGAACATCACTGGATATGGCTTCAAAACAAAACAAACAAAAAACAGCAATCCCGAGAAATCTACCTTCTGTAAATCAGCAAACTTTACGCCCTCCATCACACCTCACTGCTGCTGCCCCCTTCTTCCCATGGTCCAGCACCCCACACAAAGTATTCCCCCACTCTGGAATACATTGATCTAGTGCTATGGACTGAATTGTATCTTCCCAAATGTGTGTGTTGAAGCTCTGATACGTGGTTATAGTGGTGATACTGGGACATAGGTAGGGCCTTGCAAGGTTTCAGATGATGTCATAAGGGGAATTGCAAAGGATGAGATTAACGTGTTTATAGGAAACACTAGAGCACAACCTCTCATTCCCTCCTCCCCTCCTTCTCTCACTTTTTCCTAAATGAGGATATTGTAAAGTCTTCAGACTCAGAGAGCCTTTTCTTTAAATTTTTTTTTTTTTGCTCTTTGGGTCACACCCAGCGATGCACAGGGGTCACTCCTGGCTCATGCACTCAGGAATCACCCCTGGCGGTGCCCGGGGGACCATACGGGATGTTGGGATTTGAACCCGGGTCGGCCGCGTGCAAGGCAAACGCCCTACCCGCTGTGCTATCGCTCCAGCCCCTCAATAAAAAAATTTTAATTAAAAAATTAAAATTTTTTAAATTAAAAAAGGGGGGGCTAGACCGCCAGGGGTGATTCCTGAGTGCATGAGCCAGGAGTGACCCCTGTGCATCGCTGGGTGTGACCCAAAGAGCAAAAAAAAAATTTTTATTGAATCACTGTGAGATAGTTACAAACTTTCATTTTTGAGTTACAATCATACAATGATCAAACACCCATCCCTCCACCAGTGCACATTCCCCACCACCAATATCCCGGGTATGCCCTCCTTCCCCACCCTCCCCCTGCCTCTGTGGCAGACAATTTCTCCCATACTCTCTCTCTACTTTTGGAAATTATGGTTTGCAATACAGATGCTGAGAGGTTATTATGTTTGTTTCTTTATCTACTTTCAGCACACATCTCCCATCCTGATTGATCCCTCCAACCATCATTTTCTTAGTGATCCCTTCTCTATTCCAGCTGCCTTCTCCCCAGCTCATACATAAGGCAGGCTTCCAACTATGGAGAAATCTTCTTGGCCCTTGTGTGTACTGTCCTTGGGTGTCAGTCTCATGTTATGTTATCTTTTATTCCACAAATGAGTGAAGTCCTTCTATGGCTGTCCCTCTCTTTCTGACTCATTAAGAGAGCCTTTTCTAGGAACCAAATTGACAAGCATCATTATCTTGGACTTCCCAATGTCCAGAACTGTGAGAAATAAACTCCAGTTGTTTAAGTCACCTGGTTTAATGGTATTTTGTTTTGAAGGCCTGAGCTGATACATTTGATTTTTTGCTTCTAAGCAGTGAGGTGATATTAACATCCATGGCAGTGAGCTTATTTTATTACCATTCCATTAGTGTAGATGTCTAGGTTGCTTCCAGTTTTCCCCACAAAACTTTTTGGGGCACTACCATGAGATTTCTTTTAGTAATGTATCCAGGAGTGAGATTTTTGAATAGTACTTTGGCTAAGTAGTACTGTAATGAATCCAGGGTTCATATGCTCAGTTAGAAGTCCCAAAAAGGCAATAGTATATGGATAAGGCTTTTCCTTTGGAGGTGGGGTTTGGGCCACACCAGTGGTGCTCAGGGACTATTTCTTGCTCTGTGCACAGGAGTGATCCCTGGCTGCCAGGTAAGCATCTTAACCCCTCTACTGTCTCTGGCTGACTGATGAATGAAGCTTGTATTGAAGGGGATTTTACTTGAGCCAAAGGGAGGTAGCCAAGGGACAGATCCAAGCTGGCTGGCTTTCTGAAGGTAGTTTCTCTGGGTATGGGGAATATTGTCTGCCTTAGAGGCAGGGGGAGGGTGGGAAAGGGGGGGTATACCGGGATATTGGTGGTGGGGAATGTGCACTGGTGGAGGGATGGGTGTTTGATCATTGTGAGATTGCAACCCAAACATGAAAGCTTGTAACTATCTCACGGTGATTCAATAAAATTAAAAAAAAACACTGAAAATAAAAAAGGTAGTATCTCTGGGTATTTTGAATAGAAATAAAAGGTGAAGGAAGGGATAACATCAGGGCATGCAGAGATTGCCCTTCTGCACTTGCATAGTTGCTCAGATACTTGTTTATGTGTTCCATGCTCTGAAAATGGCATCGAGAGACGTAGAGATTTTATTATGATAATGAAGCTAAAGGGAAATGCTTACATTTCCAAGGGTGGGTCACACCCACCCCTGAGCTATGTGTTCAAAATAGAGCAAAACAACCCTGAAAAGCTCCTGAAAGGTGTTAGAAAGTAGCCAGTCCTTTCTTCTGAGTCTAGTGGACAGAGCTAGCTCTCTGATTAGTGCCATTCCCTGGCTAGTAATTTAGGCCTAGCTCTTGAGGGGTCCCCCTGAGCTAACTGCTTCAGTGCCTTATTGTTTCCCAGAGTGACAGTCACTGTACTGACCCGTCAGCAAAGCACTGGATTCCTTGTTCTTACATCCTCCTCAACCTTTGATATTATTTTGCTTTCTAATTCTTGCCGTTCTGATAACTACCAGATGGTTTTCAGCCTGTTGCAAACATTGCCACCTCAGACAGTATTTTAATTATATTTCATTCTTGTCCATGGAGAGTTTCAGATGTATACAGGAGTTAAATGTGTGCCTTCCCAATACATACAGTTCCTTCCACATTCTGTTATCTCATCTTCTTTTCAAACTTGAAGTGTTGGCCGACTGGTGTCCGTTGCCCCTTTCACTCACATGCTGTCAGGCCAGGTGTTGGGCATCATTTAGAACCTTGCCCAGAACACACTTTCCTCTCCTGTTTAATTCTCTCTGTTCCCCTGTGCCTGCGAGAATATCCCATGACCCAAAGGACCTCAACACTGCTATACCAGCTCAACATATGACTGAGGGCAAATAAATGTTAACAGAATTTTCAGGGCCCTATGAACTTAGGTTGATATGAATGAATGACTGTAAAGTCCCTAGAAAAAGGTTCAGTTCATAGGTGGTCAAAAGGTGATAAATTTTCTAGTATTTTATTGGCCTGTTTTTTACTTCTTTCATCAGTTTAAAAGATCTCATTAGCAAGATTTTGAGTTTCTTTTTTATAACAAGCAGAGTCTAACACTTGTTTTAACTAGTATATTTGACACACAGCTAGGAGTATAGCAAACATGGAAATGTATGTGTTTTTTTTTTTTGCTTTTGGGGTCACACCTGGCAATGCACAGGGGTTACTCCTGGCTCTGCACTCAGGAATTACTCCTGGCGGTGCTCAGGGGACCATATGGGATGCTGGGATTTGAACTCGGGTTGGCCGCGTGCAAGACAAATGCCCTACCCGCTATGCTATCGCTCCAGCCCCCTGGAAATGTATGTTGATGTGGCTTGAAGTGAGTTTGTGATTACCAGAAATTGCTTGCTTTAGGAGAGAGGATATTGTTCTAAAATTCCATGTTACTGCAGCATTTATTTTTAAACTTATTTATTTAATATATTTTTTATTAAATAACTGTGATTTATAAAGTATTGATGTTGATTTTTAGGCATATCACCAATCCCACCACCAGTGTCAACTTCCCTTCCCCAAATTCTCTCCTCACCCCAATCCCCAATTTATACCTGTCTGTCAACTTGACAGGCATATTACAAGGTTTCAGTGTTCGCAGCTTAGATCTCATGCTTTCAGTGTTGTTGTGTCTGTGTTTTGGATATTTGGCGATACACTCATCCATATCACCGGTATAACTAAACTCCTGATGCCTATTCACCCTTTACTTCTCTTTCCCTTCTTTCCCAACCTTGATTTCTTTCGTTCTCTGTGCTTCTCTCTAAACACTGGGGTGATCTAGGCCTCCCCCTTTTACTACAATACATTTCCTCATCCAGTATTTTTTATACAACAGATAAGTGAAATCATCCTATGCTTATTATCTTTCTTCTGGCTTACTTCACTCATCATATCTTCCATTTCCAGCCAGATTGCGGCAAATTGCATGATTTCATTGTTTCTTTCAGCTGCACAGTATTCCATTCTGTGTATATATACCACATCTTCAAAATCCATTCATCTGTCATTGGACACCTATGTTGATTCTATATTGTAACTATGGTACTGAGTGCAGCAATGAATAATGGTGTGCATATATCCTTTTGAGAGAGTGTTTTTTTATGCCCTGGGGATAGATGCCCCAAAGTGGAATTGCTGGGTCATATGGCAGTTCAATTCTAAGTTCAGTTCTAACATTCTATACTGTTTTCTGTAGTGGTTGTACTAAACAGCATTCTCGCCATCAGTGGATGAGAGTTTCTGTTTCATCACATCCCTGTCAACACAGATTATTCCCACTTTTTTTGGATATATGTCATTCTCACTTGTGTGAAATGGCACCTCATTTTCGTTTTGCTTTGGATTTAGTGGATGATAAATGATGCAGAGTATTTTTTCATGTGCCTATTGGCCATCTTCCTGTCTTCCTATGAGAAGTGCCTTATTCATTTACTCTCCCCATTTGTTAATAGGGCTTTTGAAGTTATTTATTTATTTATTTAGTGTTAATCTTTGTGAGTACATATCCTGGATATCAAATCTTTTTTTTTTTTTTTGCTTTTTGGGTCACATCCAGCAATGCTCAGGGGTTACTCCTGGCTTTGCACTCAGGAATTACTCCTGGCAGTGCTTGGGGGACAATATGGGATGCCGGGGATCGAACCCGGGTCGGCCGCGTGCAAGGCAAACGCCCTACCCGCTGTGCTATCGCTCCGGCCCCAGGATATCAAATCTTTATCTGATGTGTTGAATGCAAATATTTTTTCCCATTGCGTTAATTGTCATTTATTTTTAGCCCATGTTTCTTTTGCCATGCAGGAGCTCTTTAACTTTATGTAGTACCATTTGTTTATTTTTTATTGTGTTGCCTTTGCCAATGATATCAGATCATTGAAGGTACCTTTAAGGTCTAAATCTTGGAAATGTTTTGCTTATATTTTCCTCAGTTTATAATTTCTGGCTGGATCTCAAGATCTTTGATCCACTTTGAATTGAATTGAATTGAATTGAATTGAAGTGTAAGATACCGATCCAGCTTTAATTTCTTACATGTAATGATCTAATTTTCCTAGCATCATTTATTAAAGAGACCATCTTTACTCCATATCATGTTCTCAGCTTCTCTTTTTCCCTTTTAGTTTTTGGAACACACCCAGCAATGCTCTGGGGTCACTCCTGGCTTTGTGCTCAGGAATCACTCTTGGTGGTGCTTGGGGGACCTTATGGGATGTTGGAGATTGAACCCAGGTCAGCTGCATGCAAGTCAAATGCCCTCCCCACTGTGCTATCACTCCAGCCCCCCTATTTTTTTCAAATTAAAAAAAAATTTATGTTCTCAGCTTCTTTATTGAAAATTAACTGCTCATATATATGGAGTTTTGTCATAGGGTATTCAATTCTGACACATTTATCAGAGGGTCTGTCTTATTCTAGTACCATGCAGTTTTGATCACTATAACTTAATAATACAGTTCCAAATTAGGTAATTAAATATCTCCCTATTTCTTATTTTTCAGTATGGTTTTTGCTATTTGTGGTCTTTTCTGATTCCATGCAAACTTTATTATTGAATTTTCTAGATCCTGGAAGAACGTTGTCTGAATTTGGATGGGGATTGTATTGAATCTATATAATGACTTAGGTAGGATAGTCATTTTAATAATACTGATTCTTTCAATCAGTGAACATGGAATATTATTCCACTTCCTAAGGTCTTCTACTCTTTCTTAAGTGATTTAAAGTGATCATGGTATACATCTTCCACATCTGTTGTAAAAGTGATTGCTAGATACTTGATGTTTTTGTATACTGTTTTAAATGGGATAGACTCCTTGATCACTTTCTCCTCTGATTCATTCTTTGTATATAAGAATGCTACTGATTTTTGCGTATTAATTTTGTAGCAGTCTGTACCCCTGAACTCAGGTGCAGCCGATGGGGAGAGCTGCTGGGGCTCTCCCCAGGTCGTGCCATGGCAGAATGTTTTTACAACAGTCTACTTTCCTTTATTGGTTTAGTGATTTTAGGAGATGTTTTTTGGTGAACTCTTTAGGGTCTTATATTATATCATCATGTCATCTCCAAATAGTGATAATTTGTGTTCTTTTCCAATTAGGATCCTTTTGATTTGTTTTTCTTGCTTAATTGCTGTAGCCAGGACTTGTAATACTATGTTGAATAGGAGTGGAAAGAGTGGACGTCCTTGACTTGTACCTGGTATGAGAAGGAATTCTTTCAGTTTTTCACCATTAAGGGTGATACTGGCTGTGGGGTTAAAGATGGTTACTATTATCTTGAGGAAGATTCCTCCCACCCCAATTTTGTTGAATATTTTTTAAACAATGGATGTTGGATTTTGTCAAAGGCTTTCTCTGCATAAATTCATATGATCATATAATTTTTATCTTTCCTTTTATTAAGGGTGTATTTTCCCTGAGGGTATGGTGCCGCTAGCAGGTCAATCTGTATGTGCGGGGTGAGTGCATCAGCAGCCTGATGGTGCTTTCAGGCTTCCAGATACTCCAAAATTGCCGCTGTGCCTATGGCCAGACCCCAACTACTTGGGATCAAGTTTACCAAGAAATTAAATGGCCAAAAGTTAGGTATGTGGGAGCCACACCCACAAACCACCTCCAGCTCAGCTATGCAAGCTCATTTATTGGCATTATTTCAGAGACCCATCGATAAATCTCTAAAGAGATCCACAGTTAATCTCGGACCCGGAAATGGCTGAATAGACGGGTAAATCAGAGGGGGGTGGGTTGGCCTGGTGGCCCACCCAACAGAGCCCCAGCAGTTGCTTGCTTCCATAATAAAAAATCACTGCCATATCCCTGGCCCAACTCTACCATCTCAGGAGGGACCTCACCAAGATATAATCTGCTGAAAATTCTGGTATGCAGGTTTTGTGACTGAAATCTCCAGGCTTTCTCAAAGTTGGGGTGGGCTACCCCCCCACTTCCCATTACACATGGAAGCACTGGCAGTCACCCCCATAAACCAACTCCAGCAACACCCTGTAAGCTCTACTGCCAGCCTTCCTTCAGAGACTCCTATATAAATCTTGATAGAGATCAAAAGCCGCAGAAAAGCTTGGACCTGTGCATGTCTGAACAGACGGGTAAATTAGAGGGGGGCAGGTTGACCTGTGCCTACCCAAGCAGAGCCCCCAGCAGCCACTTGCTTCCACAATCCAAAATTACCACCACACCCCCAGTCTGACTCCACTATCTCAGGATGGACCTCACCAAGATGTAATATGCTGAAAATTTTGTAATGTAGATCTTAGCAGACCAAGAGCCCTGACCCAGAGATACAGCATCAAGTCCCGGAAGACACCACAGCACCGGAGATCTCTCCAAGCCCCATACTGAGTGAATTTCACTGGGGCACCCCAGATTGAGCAGGTGTAGTCTCCCTGTCTAGTCCAGATGGAATCCCAGTGACCAAGAGCTTCCACAAACAAGGCCCAGGTATGCGGGTTCCAGGATTGAATCTCCTAGGTCGCATGGTGGCAGAAGACCTGGGCTGTCCGTCCCCAGGTCTCTGCCTGCCCAGCAGACTGGCTGTCATGCTCACAATTTGCCTCTGGACTCCATCTTAGTACACCAATAGCCCTGGCCCAGAGACTCCCAGTTGAATCCCAGAATGGATTAGTGCCATACAGAGATGTCTCTGGAACCTAATCATTTACAATCTAGAAATTTACATTTATAATTGTGGCCATAAGAGCTCTCATGATATTCAAAATAATCAATGAAAAATAAATTACCTAGCTTCTGCTTCTGGAAGGTAGGCTTGAATAGTGCTGGGAAATTTTGAGCAAAACATAATGCCCAGAATTAGAGAGTATTAGGGAAATGGTCTGCCATAGAGGCATGGTGAGGACTGGGATATGGGTGGTGGGAAATGTGCACTGGTGGAGGGATGGGTTTTCCATCATTGTATAACTGAATCTCAAACATGAAAGCTTTGTAACTATCTCACAGTGATACAATTAAAAAAAAAGTGAAAAAAAGAGAAAAATTTCCCTTTTTTTCCTTCTTGAGTCTAGCTAAAGGTTATTGTAGGATAACATAGCCTCAGATAGTTTAGGTTTATTGGGTTACTCCCATCACAGTGCTCTCATTCCTCTGTGTTTATTTGTAACTTTTTTCTTTGTGTTCTGTTGACTTGTGAATATTGTTTTTCTCTTCTCCTTGAGTCCTTTGCATAGTTTATTCAGAGCCAAGTCCTTTTGTATGGGCACTGGAAGGCTGTAGCAAATGCTATGCTTTGTAACCTGGGAGTCATTTGACTCTACATGTGATTTTCCTCCTGGGCATCTGTTATCTCAACCTAAGCCTCAGCTGCCTTTACTTCCTAGAATCCCCAAAAGCAGGGTCCTGATGAGGGACGGGACGGACCCAGGGCAAGTGGTGAGTTGTGTGCTACCCTGGCATCGAGATGGGCCTGGCCAAAGCGCCTAATGGTTAACTATAAGTTAAAAGCTTGGTCATAGACAAATGCTGTCATGATCCAAAAAGAAATAACTAGATTTGGACCCTGCTAGGTTTAGGAATGATTAATCTGGCCTGAGTGCTGTAGTGTGAGTCTGTGGCAAGATGTTTCAAGGAGAGCTACCTTGCAAGCCTCAATGTATCTCTTGCTATGTCCATACAAAAATAACTAGTATTAAGATGTTAATGAGTGTTTGGTCTAAGGAAGGGAGAAAAACACCTTAAGAGGTATTTTGCCTGCTGGCAGTCTGGAAGGGCTTTGGAATGCTCCTAGGTTGTATTTCCTTTGAACCTGATAGGCCCTCAGGAAGGGCTTTCTTATGTTGATTTTGCTACCTGTCTGTGTGTAGCCTAGGGGCAAGAGGGAGAGAGAAAAACTGGGGAGAGAGAGAGAGGAGAGAGGCTGCTGAGGTAGATCCAGAGAGAGAAAGGAGCTAGGAGTGCTAGGAGTGCAGGAGATGAGAAAGATGGAAGATTGAAGATTGAATAAATGGTAACTAATCAGCAACCACCTTGGTCCTTGGTCTTCCTTCGCCTGTCCTTGGCCAACAGCCATTCCGATCCAGCCCATACACAGTGGTTTGCGAACACATGCCCTTCGGCATGCATAGTTTTTTACAGGTTATCTTATTTATTTTTTTCCCCAAAGAACCAGTTCCTGGTTTCATTGATTCTTTGAATTGCTTTCTTGTTTTCTGTGTTGTTGATTTATGCTCTAGTTTTTAATTATTTCCCTCCTGCTACTTTTTGGACTTTGTTGATCCTTCTCCAGATTTCTGAAATGTGTATTTAGGTTGTTGACTTGGGCTTTTTCTTCTTTATTTGTGTAGAACTTCATTGCTATGAATTTCCTCCTTGGTACAGATTTTGCTCTGTCTCAGATTCTGGTAGTTTTTGTCTTCATTCTCATTAGGTTCAAGGAGGCTTTCTATGTCTTTCTTGACTTTTTCCTTTGATCCAGTTATTATTTAGTAGTGTTTTGTTCAATTTTGAAGTGTTGAAGTTTCTGCCATCTTCTTCCTGTGATTAATTTCTACTTTGATGGCACTGTGTTCTGAGAAGGTAGTTTGTACAGTTTCTATGTATGTAAATTTATGTGTGATTGAGTTGTGCCCTAACATGTCATCTATCCTGGAGAATGTTTTGTGTGCGTTAGAGAAGAATGGGTATTCATGTTTTGGGGGATGAAGGGCCCTGTATATGTCCAGCAACCCCAGTTCTTTAGGCTTGTTGAACTTTGCTGAACCTTCATTTGATGCATGATGTTGATGGTAGTATTTCTTGATCTATTGCTCCCTTGACCAATCAGTAGTGTCCATCATTGTCTCTAACTACTTTCTTTGTATTGAATAGAATTTGGTCTAATATATGTATGGCTTTTCCAGAGTTTTTTGTTCATCCATTGGCTTGTATGGGTGTTTTCCATGCTTTTACTCTAAGCCAGTTTTTATCCCAAGAATTTAACTGTGCTTCCCGTAGTCTGCAAATGAATGGATTTTCTTTCCTGATCCATCCAGTTATGTTATATATACCTTTTTCTAGGGGAGTTTAGTCCATTCATATTCAGAGAGATTATTGACATAAAGGGCTATGTTGCTGTTTGTGGTTTTGTGTGTGTGTGTGTGTGTTTGTGAAAGAGAGAGAGTATATTAGGGTTGTTTTTGGAAGAGTAATTTTCATAAGTGGCCTTTCAGTAATTTTTGCAGGATTGTTATTATTTGTTGCGAATTCTGCCAGCTCTTGTTTGTCTGAAAAGCTTCATATCTCTTCCTCAGGTCTAAATGATGGCTTTGCAGGGGAGTGGGCAAGTTTTTTTCAGTCAGAACTTTGAATATGTCATTCCATTCTTTCCTGGCTTGTAGGATGTCATGAAAAGTCTGTTGGGATTCATATGTTGTTTCCCTTATATTAGAGGGTTTTATTCTCTCTTGCTGCTTTAAGTAGTCTGTCTTTGTCTTTTGATTTTACCACTTTGATTACTATGTGTCTTGGGTTCTTTTGTTTGAGACTAATTTGTTTGGAACTCATTGGGGTTTTTGAATCTGTGCAGGAGCCTCTTAAGATACCAGGAAAGTTCTCAGTTATTTGTTTGACCAACTATTTTCCCCTTTACCATTTTCCTCTCCTCTTGGTATTGCTATGATTAGATTATTTCTCTTGCTATTATCTATTAAGAATTGTACATTCTCTTCCATTCATTTTCTTTTCTTTTTTCTCTTGATTATTGATGATGGCTAGTATTATATCTTCAGTGACACTGAGATGGCCCTTGGCATGTTGAGTTCTGTTTCTGTGATTTGTTATTGTATTTTTAACTCCTTCAATTCCATTTGTATGGACTCTAATACTCTGAATCAGTTCGTCTTTAAGTTGTTTGTATTTTCTTCAGTCCTTGCTTCAGTTGCATGGCCATTGTATGGAGCATTGATATGAGTTCCTCATCACTGAGGCTTGAGGATTTATTTGAACTTCATGATTTGTCAGGACTTCTGTTCCTGTTTGCTAGCGTAAGTGAAATCTTTTGTTTCACCCTGTTCCTAAAGATTTGTGGATTTGTGGGTGCTATAATTTGAGTTTAAGATGCCAGATGTCTGAGGACTGATCTAATTTGTTAGTTTTCAGCAAGCAGTACTTTTTATATCCTATTAGTCTTGACAATGCCTGTGCCCTTAGAATGTTACTTTACTGGTCAAACAGTTCAGTCTCTAATGCATACATTTGTGTGTGCAGTTAAAAAAGACATATTTAAGGAAGTATATAAGACCCAAGATTCCTTAAAGTTAAAGTAGGTAGTGATAGTGCTGGTTTTGGGTTTGAGAGATTTGTAAGGGACTTCCTCATTCCAGGAGGCCCAGGAAGGGTTGCAGAGGGTGCAGAAATTTCAAGGAGGGTAGAAGCTGACACCCTTGTGGCACCTCTTGTGCCATTTATTTTAACAAACTCAGCATCTGCTTTGCTGTCTAGTTTTTGGGGCTGACATGTGATTACCTGCATATGTGTGTACATGTGTCAGGAGAAATTGTGGGGGACTGGGGGGAACTGATGGCTTTGGAGTCTCTGAGGGGTAGAGCTAGGCTATAGTACATCATTTGGACCACTGCTTCTAGCTTTTCAACCGCAGCCTTCCAACTGGGCTTGTTTTTCTGTCCAGGGGAAATTTCCAGATGCAACTTCTCAGTCCTTCCCTGCACCTTCCCTACAAGAGGAGAGGAAAGTGCTTCTCTTAGAATTCCTAACAGTGCATTAAGATTTGCAAAAACCTTTTCTCCTGACTATGTACAATCCAGGGAAAATGTTAAAGTTTAAGTTACAAACTTGGGACCTAATGGATAACTAAAGAGACAGGCAAAGGCATGAACTCCAATGGTATTGATGTAGGCAGGTAGACAGGGAAGGCCCCCTCCCAAGGCAATGGCAAAAGCCAGCCCTGCAGAAAACAGGAAAATCTTAACTAAAGCCTGATAAGACCTTCACCTACCTAGAGCAACAGACCCAGAGAAGCTCCTACAGAAACAAAAGGCCAGGAAAGGAATTTCAAAGACCATCACCACTCCCAATCCCCCTGGTAACCTGCTTAGCAATGGACTTTTTCCTAGGTAGAAGCCCACGTGGGGGCAGGTTGGAGAAACCCTATAAAAGCCACCTTGAACAAAGGAAGGGCCCATATATATGCTGCCAGAGCCCATGTGCTGCTTGCACCCACGTGGCCGAACACATATGTGGTGCCAGAGTACATGTGTTGCTCGCATCTCCCCTCTTGAGATGTGTACTTTTGTGCTTTACTGCCTTATGCCAGGGTATGTGTACGGGCTCTCTTTGTCCTTGGAGATGCCCGCATTCTCTCTTGAACAAGTTACTTTTCCTCTCCCCCGCCCCCCGCCCTCCCGCAACTCTCTTCCCCTCCACACCTGCAAAACCTTCAAATAAAATATTTATTTCATTGCTTGTCTACTTCTGAAATTCCTTTCTGCGAGGTGAGACAAGGACCCAGTAAGAACCCAGTAATCCTGGATCCCAGGTAGAATAAGCAGATGGGGTGAAAGTGACTGTCTTTCTCCTCCCAGCTTCACATCTGACATCAGAATCTGCAGCATTTTACTATTATGCAGGCCTGAAAGGGGGGATGGGGATGTGTGGATTTCTTATATAATATTTTATCTACTATTTATTGCTTCATATACATATGAGACATTATATTATCTTGAATTTTCTGTTTAACATTTCCATGCATTTATTACCAGTGATAATATTGTATTTTGAGTAGTTTTTTAATTGAATCACCGTAAGATACAGTTACAAAGCTTTCATGTTTGAGTTTCAGTCATACAATAATCAAACACCCACCAGTGTACAATTTCCACCACCAGTGTCCCCTGTATACTTTCCCCCTTCCCACTGCCTCCGTGGCAGACTGTGTAATCACAAAAAGGGGCAGGTGGCAACTGTACTCTATGTCTCCCACCGCCCAATATAGGTAGTCTCATGCTGCTTCCCCCACCCTGGGGAGGTCGATGGCATTGGGCAGGCAAAGGAACAAGGACGAAGCTGGCTGCTGACTAGTTACTGTTTATCCAATCTTTCATCCATCTTATCTCTTCCTTCCTAGCTCCTTATTCCTCCATCCCCACTCTCTGGATTCTCCTCTCCACTTCCCTAGTCTCTTCCCCTTATTTGTCCCTCTCCACCTTGCAACTTTGGGCCACACCCAGTCTGGTAGCCAAATCAACATAAGAAAGCCCTTCCTGAGGGCCCACCAGGTTCACAGGAAACACCACTTAGACTTATTCCAAAGCCCTTCCTGACTGCCTGCAGGCAAAAATACCTCTTAAGGTGTTTTTCTCTTTTCCTCAGTCCAAGAACTCCATCAGCATCTTAATACTAGTTATTTTGCATGGACATAGTAAGAGATACATTGAGGCTTATAGGGCAGCTCTCCAGGGAACGTCTTGCCACAGACTCAGACCACAGCACTCAGGCCAGATTAATCATTCCTAACCCTAGCAGGGTCCAAATCTAGTTATTACTTTTTGGATCATGACAGCATTTGTCCATGACCAAGCTTTTAGAGTTAAGCATTAGGCACTTTGTCAAGGCCCATCTTGATGCTAGGGTAGCACATAACTCACCACTTACCCTGGGTCCCTTGTCAGGACCCTGCTTTTGGGGGTGCTAAGAAGTAAAGGCAGCTGAGTTTTAGGTCGAGAGAACAGATGCCCAGGGGGAAAATATCATGTAGAGTCAAATGACTCCCAGGTCACAAAAGCATAGCATTTGCTACAAGTCTTCCAGTGCCCATACAAAAGGACTTGGCTGTGAATAAACTATGCAAAAAACTCAAGGAGAAGAGAAAAACAATATTTACAAGTCAACAGAATACACTGAAAGAAGTTACAAATAAACAGAGGAATGGGAGCACAGTGATGGGAACAACCCAAATAAACCGAAACTACCTGAGGCTATGTTATCCTACAGCAGACAATTTTCCTCTTACTCTCTCTGCTTTTGGGTGTTAAGGTTTGCAATACAGATACTGAGAGGCCATCACGTTTGGTCCTTTTTTTAAAATTTTTAAAAAAATTTATTATTTTTATTAGTGAATCACTGTGAGGGTACAGTTACAGATTTACATATTTTCATGCTTGTGTTTCAGTCATACAATGCTCAAGTACCCATCCCTCCACCAGTGCCCATTCTCCACCACAGATGATCCCAATATCCCATTCCCCCACTCCATCCCCCCCACCCCACCCCTCCTCTGTGGCAGGGCATTCCCTTTTGTTCTCTCTCTCCTTTTGGTATTGTGGTTTGCATTAGAGGTGTTGAGTGGTCATTGTGTTCAATTTATAGTCTACTTTCAGCATGCATCTCCCATCATGAGCGGGGCCTCCAACCACACTTTACTTGTTCTTCCTTTCTCTATCTGAGCTGCCTTTTCCCCAGCATGTGAGGCTGGCTCCCAAGCTGAGGAGTAAACCTCCTGGTACTTATTTCTACTTTTCTTGGGTGTTAGTCTCCCATTCTGTTATTTGATATTCCACAGATGAGTGCAATCTTTCTATGTCTGTCTCTCTCTTTCTGACTCATTTCACAGTATGATACTTTCCATGTTGGTCCACTTATATGCAAAGTTCATGACTTCATCTTTTCTAACAGCTGCATAATATTCCATTGTGTAGATGTGCCAACGTTTCTTTAACCAGTCATCTGTTCTCAGACACTCGAGTGTTTTCCAGATTTTGGCTATTGTAAGCAGTGCTACAATGAACATACAAGTGCAGATGTCATTTTGATTATACTTTTTTGCCTCTCCAGGATATATTCCCAGAAGTGGTATTGCTGGGTCAAATGGGAACTCAATTTCTAATTTTTTGAGAAGCATCCATATTGTTTTTCAAAAGGGCTAAACCAGTCAGCATTCCCACCAGCAGTGTAGGAGGGTTCATTTCTCCCTACATCCACGCCAACACCGGTTGCTTTTGTTCTTTTGGATGTGTGCCGGTCTCTGCGGTGTGAGGTGGTATCTCATAGTTGTTTTGATCTGCATCTCCCTGATGATTAGTGATGAAGAGCATTTTTTCATGTGCCTTTTGGCCATTCGTATTTCTTACTTGAGAAAGTCTGTTCATTTCTTCGCCCCATTTTCTGATGGGGTTGGATATTTTCTTTCTTTCTTTCTTTTTTTTTTTTGCTTTTTGGATCACACCCAGCAATGCACAGGGGTCACTCCTGGCTCATGCACTCAGGAATCACCCCTGGCGGTGTTCAGGGGACCATATGGGATGCTGGGATTTGAACCCGGGTCGGCCGCGTGCAAGGCAAACACCCTACCCGCTGTGCTATCACTCCAGCCCGGGATATTTTCTTTTTGTAGAGTTCAATCAGTGCCATATATACCCTTGATATCAACTCCTTATCAGATGAGTATTGGGTGAATATCCTTTCCCATTCTGTAGATTGTCTTTGTATTCTGGTCACTGTGTCTTTTTTGCGTTGCAGAAGCTTCTTAGTTTAATATAGTCCCTTTGTTTATCTC